>NW_006408594.1:7927937-7938479 GCF_000296735.1 Chrysochloris asiatica
CTTGTGATATTGCACATCTTTTCATATACTTGTTTACCATCCATGAGTCCTATTTGGTGTAATGTCTGTTTATGTCTTGTGCTCATTCTCTAATTAGATTTTTTTTTTCACTCTTGATTTTGGGAGATTAAAAAATTTTTTTTCTAAATATAGACACTTTGTCAGTTATGTGATTTGCAAATATTGTCTTCCACTCTGTAGCTTATGTATTTTTTCTCTTATCAGGGCTTTTCTCAAAGCAAATTTAAACATTTTTTGATGCCACCCAAATTATCAGTTTTTTCTTAGCTAGATCAGGGTTTGTTGTTCTTGTCATTGTTGTTACGTTCTAACTCATAACAACTTTGTATGGGATTTTCAAGAAGTGGCTGTGGGTTTGAACCATCAATCTTGAGATGCTCATTAAAAAGTTGAAGCCTAAACTTTAGATTATACACAGAGGACTGCTGTCCAAAGGCATTGTAATCTTGCATGAGAACGTGTTTCCAGCACTCTTTCTGTCCGCACCATTGACCGTGCTTATGAGTTGTTAGCAGCACAGTGCAAATCCTACAGCACCACACTGGATTATGGTTTCAGTGTCACATTGAAGAACTCTCCACCATGGCCCATGTTCTGAAGATTTTCTCCTATATCTTCTTTGCAGTGTTTAATAGTTTAGGTTTTGCATTTAAATCTATGATACATTCTGAATTAATTTTTGTGTAATGTGTTAGGTTTAGGTGGAGACTCAACTTTTGTCTGTTACCATTGAATTGCTTTGGCACCTTTGTCCAGAATATGTTGTCCATACTTGTGCATATTGTGGGGCTATTTCTAGTTTCTTTAATATGTTTTACTTGGCATGCCTATCTCCTTGTTGGGGAGCATGAGTGACTCTTTAGTACAAGCAGTGGACTGCAAACCACAAGCTCAATGGTTTAAGCCCACCAGCTGCTCCACAAAAGAAAAATGAGACTTTCTGCTCCTGCAAAAGATTTACTGCATCAGAAACTCTATACAGAGTGGCTATGAGTTGGAACCAACTTGATGGCACTTAACAACAGCAACTAAAACATCTTTCTGCTAGGACTATACAGTTTTGATTACTGCAGCTCAAAATACATCTTGAAATCAGAAAGTGAATCCTCCTACTTTATTAAATTCTTCTTTTCCAAAACTGTTTTGCTATTTGAGTTGTTTTGTCTCCAATGAACTGGAAGAATGGAGACATATAGTATTCTCAACAAATGGTGATGGAGCAATTGGATATCCAGAGTGGGGGTGGGGTGAGAACTTCAAGCGAAACCTCACAACTTAAACAAAAGTTAACAAAAATATCAAATACAAAATGATGAAACTCTGAGAAGAAAATGCAGGAGAAAGTCTTGAGAACTGAGGGTCAGCCTAAGAATGTTTAGATTTGATACTGAAAGAACAATCTATAAAAGGAAAAATTGATAAATTGAATCTCATCACATTTTAAAACTTTTGTTCTTCAAAAAGACCCTGCTAAGAGAATGAAATAATATGCTCCAGAAGGGGAGACAATATCTGTAAATCATATATCTGACAAATGACTAGCATCTATAAATATATACATAAAGAATTCACAACATTCAATAGTAAAGCAATTCACTTAGAAAATAGGCAAGAGACATGAACAATCATTTCCCCAAAGAGGATATATGGATGGCAAATAAACACATGAAAGATGTTCAATAGCATTAGCTATTACTGTCATTTTAGTAGCCATTGAATTGGTTCCAATTCATATGCACAACAGAACAAACCACAGCCCAGTCCTGTGCCATTCTTTCTCATCACTGATTTTACATTTGAGCCCATTGCCATTGCCACTCACTGTGTCTTCATCTCTTTGGGGATCTCCCTCTTTTTGCTGGCTCACCACTTTACCAAGCACGGTCTCCTTCTACAGGGTCTGCTCCCTTTTAATAACATGTCCAAAGTACAAGAGACAAAGTCTCACCATCCTGGCTTCTAAGGAGTATTCTAACTGTACTTTTTCCAATGTTGTTTTCATTGTTAGGTGCCATTGAGTCGGTACCGACTCATAGCGACCTAATGCACAGCAGAATGAAACACTGCCTGATCCTGGGCCAACCTCACTATTGTTGCCATGCTTGAGCCCACTGATGCTGCCACTTTGCCAATCCCTCTCGCTGGGGGTCTTCCTCTTCCTCTTTTTCTCTGACCCTCCACCCTACCAAACATGATCTCCTTCTTCAGCAAATGGTCCCTCCTGACAATATGTCCGAAGTATGAGAGATGATGTTTGGCCATCCTGGCCTCCAAGGAGCTCTCTGGCTGTGCTTCTTCCAAAACAGATCTGTTTGTTCTTTTGGCAGCCCATGGCACTTTCAATGTTCTCCTTCAACACCATAACTCAAAAGCATCAATTCTTCTATGGTCCTCCTTATTCACTGTTCAGCTTCTGCATGCATATGAAGTTATTGAAAATACCATTGTTTGGGTCAGGCACACTTTAGTCAATACAGATGTGTTTATTCTTCTGGCAGTCCATGGTACTTTTACAAATCTTCCCCCAAACCGTAACTCAAAATACATTGATTCTTCTATGGTCTTCCTTATTCATTGTCCAACTTTCACATGCCATTAGGGAAATTAAGTCTTAATGAGATATTACCAGGCACCTATCAAAATGTCTAAAGTAGAAAATGGTAGTAACACCAAGTGATGGTGAGAATGCAGAGAAACAAGATCACTTATGTTCAAAGATGTGTCTGAGGTATGGTTGTTGATGTTAAGTGCCGTTGAGTTGGTTCAGATTCATAGCGATCCTGTATAGAGTTTCCAAGGAGGAACTGGTGAGTTTGAACTGACATCCTTGCAGTTCAAACCAGTCTTTCTGTCCAGTGCTTATCCTGCAGTGCCACAACAGGAGGTATAACAAATGTCTTGGGCACTACTTGAAGTAGAGGGGTGGTACCACTGAGTAGTTCCTATAAACCACCTCAGTTTCCATTGTTGGCTGCGAGAGATCATTAAGTCAGCTAAAACTAATAGTTTTTGTATTTGATCACCTCCAAGGATAAAGACAGATTATGTGATCTTGCTCTGTTAAGTGTAAAAAGAGAAGAAAATGAAATAAATGACTCTGAACACATCACAGACCAATTTTCATCAGTGAAAGCAAAGAAGATGCAGTTGTGATTTTCATTTAGTGCCATCATGTGCTAAGTAAGAGATTAATGAGCTCGACTTGTAATTTTGAGATGATGTTATGGTAAAGTTATCAAAAACATGGGTGTCAGATGTTTGCATAGAGGCACAATTTCAGTGCTTGACATAGATACTATTTTCCATAGATAAACCTCTGCTGATAGTCTGGAGTATAACATTTAAAAAAAAAATTTTAACTAAATATGCAAACATCATTTTTGTGTGTTGGCTTAATAAACAACAATTTTGTTGAACTTTAATTAGTTCTAATAAGTAGATTACCTTGGCTTTTCTCTGTGTACAATTATTTCTTTGAATATGATCCTCTTTTATCCTTTCTTTGTGATATTTATATCTGGTTTACTTTTTTCCCCTTCCATTATTACATTGGCTAATTGAAAGTGCCATGGGCTGCCAAAAGAACCAACAGATCTGTGTTGGAAGAAGTGCAGCCAGAGTGCTCCTTGGAGGCCAGAATGACCAAAACTCGTCTCTCATACTTTGGACATATTGTCAGGAGGGAGCAGTCACTGGAGAAGGGTATCATGTTTGGTAAGGTGGAGGGTCAGAGAAAAAGAGGAAGACCCCCAATGAGATGGATTGGCCAAGTGGCAGCATCAATGGGCTCAAGCATGGCAACAATTGTGAGGTTGGCCCACGCTCGGGCAGTGTTTCATTCTGCTGTGTATAAGGTCACTATGAGTCGGTACCGACTCGATGGCACCTAACAACAAGACCTCCATGATAATGTCCTGTTTCAGAATTGAAAGAGAACCTTCTAATGGCTCAATATTCTCTTAGGGTTTACTGTATTTTTGTGTATGTTTGTTTAATGAGCTAAAGAAGTCCTTCTGTAATCTTGAGGAGTCCTGTGGCACTCTGCTACTAACTGAAAGGATGGTGGTTTGAACCCACCAACCACTTAGAGGGAGACAGATGTGGCAATATGATTCCATAGAATTACAGCCTCAGAAGTTTACTAGGGGCAGTTCTACTCTGTCCCAAATGGCCACTATGAGTTGAAATTGACACAACAGCTATGAAGTTAGAATCCTAGTGTGTTAAGACATTGTTTGCTTTCATGAGTTGATATTGAATGTAGCAATATTATTATTGTCGTTATGATTTCTACTAATTATTGTTACAATAGAATTTTTTCCTTAGTTTGTTAATTTGGTAAAATGGATTGCTAATTTTATTTCTTTGTTTTCCTGTGAGAATACCTTATGTTCTGAGATAGGAAAAGATTCATAGAAAATACTATGGTCTTATGTTTATATCCTTTAAGGTCCAGAGACTTCATTGTTTCTAGCCTAGTTTCTACATTAACTTCTTGGCTGTAAGAAGTATACGTTCTGATCCCACATTCACTTGTAGTGTAAATGTGGACTTCTGACTTTTTCAGGAATTCTTTATTTCTCTACTTGGATCCTTGGGCAGGAGACTGTTCTTTTGCTGCTTCTATGTAAACTGCTGATAATGTGCTGGACTTCAAGGTCATAGGTTTGGACCCACCAGCTGCTCCTTGGGAACCCTAGACAGAGTTGTTTTGAGTCATAACCAACTAGATGGTATTTAACAACAACAACACAACAACAAAGCACGAGTCTACCAACCTAGGATGGTCATTCTCCAGCCCCCAGCACCTAGGCCTCGATATTAAAGCTTGGCTGGATATTGCTGGATCACAGTGAAATCAACTCCGAATCCTCATGTGAGTTCTCTGTTTGCATCTGTTGTTGGGTGACATTAAGTCAACTCTGACTCATAATGTCCCTGTCATACCACAGTTCGAGATCATCAACAAAAGATATAGACCACACACACTATTCTTGGTGTAGTGCTGTAAGATTAGCCCCGTAGTGTGAACCTCAAGGTTGGTGGTTCAAACCCACCAGGTGCTATTTGGAAACCCTGTACGGTGTCATTGTGAATCAGAATCGACTTGGTGGCACTCAACAACAACAACAACATAACACTTTACTTAAGGATCCCTGGTAGTATAATGAGTTATGAGTTGAACTGATAAATGTAAAGTTCAGCTGTTCGAATCTACCTGCTGCTCTGTGGGAGAAAGATGAGCCTTTCTCCTCCTTTAAAGATTTACAGCCTCATAAACCCTATATAGGGTTGCTATGAGTCAGAACTAACTTGGCAGTACTTAACAACAATAGCAACAAACATTTTGCTTGCCTAGAGAAGAGACAAACAAGATCAGCTTCACCAGTGAGCACAGTCTCTCATGTGAATATGACTGTGGCAGACATTCTACACCCCACTGGTGCCATACTTGAAAGACCTCATGCCCTCCCTGCTGGGAGCAGATATAGAATTGGGGTTGCCCAGGTGCCATATTGTGTTCACGCACAGCAAGTGTCAGAGGAAAGAGAAGTCATGTCTGATAAGGAGAAGGTACTGGGAACGAGACAGTAGTGATGTGATTCCCTGTCTCCTTATCAGAGGTGTTCTGGACCCAAGGCCTTTACCTGGGCAGTGTTGATGGGAGGGCAAGAAGCCATGTAACAGACCACCATGAACTGACATAATGTGACAGGGCAGTTGTTCCACAGGGTTTTCTAGGCTAGAATCTTTACAGAAGCAGATCGTGAGGTTTCTCTCCTGCAGAGCCAGTGGCTGTTCTCCTTTAGGTTAGCAGTCAAGTACTTAAACCAACAGGGCTCCTTGCTTGTGCCTTGTTGTTAAGTGCTGTAGAGTTGGTTCCGACTCACAGTGACCCTGGATAGGGTTTCCAAGGAATACTTGGTGGGTTTGAATTGCTGGCCTAATGGTTCAGAGTCCAGTGCTGATCCTACAGACCCACACCAAGAGTCCATTGTGTCTGTTGTTGTTGTTAAGTACTGCCGAGTCGGTTCCAACTCACAGTGACCCTGGATAGGGTTTCTGAGGAGCAGCTCGTGGGTTTGAATGGGAATTTCCTATTGTTCACCTGACTGTAAATCATTTATGTTGTGATATTGTATCTAACTTTTCTGTATTTTTAGGGCCACGGGGTGCACTAAAACAATTCAATCGACCACATTTTTAGAAACCCTCTTTCAAGTTTTACATTTCCAATTTATTTTTTTATTTTCCCAGTGAATAAATATTTTCAGATCTTTAAACTACCATTTCTTTATGAGGAAATCTAATGTGAATATATAGTAAATTTTCTCTTTTGAAGTCCTACCAGCTGTACCATTCGGACATTAAGGCTGATCTCATAGGGTGATGGAATGAGGTGATGAAATAATGGCAGATATTATGGTGTGGCCCAGTGGGTTAATGCGCTGGACTGCAAAGTCAGTTTGAACTGTAAGTTTGGTGGTTCAAGCTCATCAGCCACTCCTCAGAAACCCTGTGCAGGGTCACTATGGGTCAGAACTGACTTGATGGTATTTAACAACAACAGCAACAATACATTTATCCCTATGGGTTGTTGTTGTTAAGTACCATGCCATGGAGTCAACATGGTTCCAACTCATAGCGACCCAGCACAGGGTTTCTGAGGCTGTAAATCTTTATCAGAGCAGAAAGCCTCAGTTGCTCCATCTCGCCATGTCATCATCTCTGCCTCCATCTCTGGTGTCACCGCTTCTTTGAGTAGGGTCCACACTCCACTTTCTGCTCTTCTTCCTTGATGGTCCCAGGGTCCTTTGCTCTGGGACTGTAAGGTCGAAAACTCACCCCTTTTTGCTACAAAACTTCTACCTTTAAAGTTGCAACAATCTCAGTTAGCCATAAACCTTTTCTTTTAAAGTCATTGTTTTAATTTGCAAAAAATTTTGCAAAGATAATGTAGAGAGTGCCAGCCATCCAGTTTCTCCCATTGTGTTGACATCTTCCATGACTGTGAGACATTTGTGGCAACTAAGGAACCCCATTGGGACACTACTAATAACTATATTCTACAGTTTATTGGACTTTCATTAGTTTTACCCTAATGTCATTTGTATCTGTTCCAAGGTCCTACACAAGATCCATACACCAAATCCATTGCTGCTGAACACATTCTGATTTGTGGTGATTCTATAGGAAAGAGTAGAATTGCCCCATAGGCTTTCCAACACTGTCAGTCTTTATGGAAGCAAACTGCCACATCTTTCTATTGTGGTGTGGTGGGTGGGCTCAAACTGTTGACCCTTCTCAGTTAGCAGCTGAGCACGTAATCACTGCACCCTCAGGACTTTTCCACCCAGCATAACACATACCACTTAGTTGTCGTGTCTCCTCTAAGAAAGTGGTGACAATTTCTCAGACTTTCTGCTTTTTGATGACCTTGACAATTTTGAGGTGCATCAGTCATCTATTTTATTGAATATCCTTCCATTTGGGTTTGTCTGATGTATGGTTTAGATTGGGTTAAGTTACATTTTAAGATCTGAAGAAGAGTTACAGGAAGGCATACGCTAGTCAGTGTTCCACTTTCAGGTGAGAGTTTGAAAAGAACGGGAAAGAAATCTTGTTTAGTTTCATCTCCAGGCTAATAATAACACAAGGCAGTCTTTTACTGAATCACCCAGTGCAAAAATATCAATACTATGGAATACTTACCATGTTATGAATGTACAAAGCATGAATCTAGGAAAACTGAGAGTCATCAAAAATGTAATGGAAAACCTAGGACTGATGTCCCAGGCATTAATGAGCTGAAATAGATTGATACTGACCATTCTGAATTGAACAGACAATCACGATTTACTATGCTAGGAATGACAAATTGAAGAGGAATAGCATTGTATTCATCATAAAAATAAAACATTTCAAGATGAATCTTGACGCACAATGTGGACTGTGATAGGATAATAGCTATACCCCTACAAGGAAGACCAAGGGAGACCAGTTAATATAACTATTATTTGAATTGAAACATCAACCTCTAAAGCCAAGAATGAAGAAACTGAAGACTTGTACCAATTTTTGCAAATCTAAAATTGATTAGTAATTGATATTTATTGGTGTTTGGAATGTAAAATGTGGAAACAAAGAGGAAGGATAAGCAGCTCGTGATAGAAACAAAGCATGATAGAATTTTGCAAGAAAAACAATAAAATGAATGGCTGGCTGGGATTATTTTCTGAAACAACCTGGAGAAAAAGTGCTGGTTAACCTTTGTCCCACTCTGCAACAGACCTCAAGAGAACAATTCCCCCAGGGAAGACTAAGGGAAGGCAGCTTTAAGCCCATTGCCATGGAGTCCATTCTGACTCTGAACTACCCCACAGGACAGAGTAGAACTGCCCCATAGAGTTTCTTTTTAAGATTGTAATCTTATAGGTGCATACTGCCACATTTTTCTCCCATGGAGTGACCATTGAGTTTGAACCATCGACCTTTCAGTTAGTAGCTGAGTGATTAATTGCTGTGCCACCAGGGATCTTCTGAAACTTCAAGAGTGAAGTGTAGTGAGACTTGGAGACTCCTGAGTCCACGGACAAGAACCTAGCCATAGAGGGCTAATGCTGAGAGTGAAACATTCAGATGATGTGAAGTAAGGGGAAGTTCACATACCCATTTGACCTAACTTCTAGGGTTTGAAGATCAGAACTCGACTAGAGGAAAATAAAGAAATTTCACAAAGGAAACAAATGTAAATTGTGACAATTTGATGAACTTGACTTATACTTATCGATGTAGTAGCTCAAAATACCAACTGAGAAGGAAGGAGTCTTCACATCAAGGATCACATCTACAACTCTGTATGCAGGGTTGATAGGGATGGGCAACTACTCCAGAACACTTAATTGTGCTCATGAGGAATCTGTACCTGGACTAAGAAGCAGTTGTTCGAACAGAACATGGGAACACTGAATGGTTTAAAATAAAAAAAGGTGTGCGACAAGGTTGTATTCTTTCACCATACTTATTCAACAAGTATGCTGAGCAAATAATCTGAGAAGCTGGGTTATATGAAGAAAAATGTGGCATCAGGATTGGAGGAAGACTCATTAACAACCTGCGATATGCAGATGGTACAACCTTGCTTGCTGAAAGTGAAGAGGACTTAAAATATTTACTGATGAAGATCAAAGAACACAGCCTTCCATATGGATTGCATCTCAATAGCAAGAAAACAAAAATCATCACCACTGGACCAATAAACAATATTCTTACCAACGGAGAAAAGAATGAAGTTGTCAAGGACTTCATTCTTCTTGGATCAACTACCAGCACTCATAGAAGCAGCAGTCAAGAAATCAAACGATGTATTGCATTAGGCAAATCTGTTGCACGAGACCTTTTCAAAGTGTTGAAGAGCAAAGATGTCAGCTGGAGGACTAAGGTGTGCCTGACCCAAGCCATGGTATTTTCAATAACCTCATCTGCATGGGAAAGCTGGACAGTGAATAAGGAAGACCGTAGAATAATTGATGCTTTTGAGTTATGGTGTTGGAGGAGAATATTGAAAGTGCCATGGGCTGCCAAAAGAACCAATAGATCCGTTTTGGAAGAAGAGCAGCCACAGTGCTCCTTGGAGGCCAAGATGGCTAAGCTTCATCTCTCATACTTTGGACATATTGTCAGGAGGGACCAGTTACTGGAGAAGGATATCGTGTTTGGTACGATGGAGGGTCAGAAAAAAAGAGGAAGACCCCCCAATGAGATGGATTGGCCAAGGAGCAGCATCTATGGACTCAAGCATGGCAACAGTAGTGAGGTTGGCTCAGGATCGTGCAGTGTTTCATTCTGCTGTGCATAAGGTCGCTATGCGTTGGTACCAACTCGATGGCACCTAACAACAATAACACCTAAAATGGGGGGCTATAAAGACATGAAGTGACTGGCTTACAAGTTTTCAAGAGGGAGTTCAATTTCAGAGTATGCGGGGAAGGTAGAATCCCCACTGAACAGTATTCCTCTTGTCTAGATAGATCTAGTAAAGGAGATGGAGATAGGATTCATTAATTCAATAGTGAGTAATTATTATCATATTGATTGTGACTGTCACAACTGTAAAGGTAGAAGATGTGTAACAAAATGAGGGGAGTAGTTAATCTTACATTCCAGGAACAGAGGACCCTAGGACCATCAAGAGAGAAGAGCATGAGCTGAATGCGGGACCCTACTCAGACAAGATTTACACCCTCGGAAACCTGTACAGGGTCGCTATGGGTCGGAACTGACTTGACAGCACTTAACAACAACAACAACAACTCAGACAAGCAGCGACACCAGAGATGGCGGTGGAAGTAATGGCATGGAGATATTGAGCAGGCGAGGACTGTAGACCCATGGAAAGAGACAGGCTGGTTGCTGGCAGCCAGGAGACTGGTTTCCAGACTGCACCTCTTGGTTGTTTAAACGATTATATACCCCAGCATGGTTTTTGTTTTGTTTTGTACATCAAGCGAGGAAAAAAGA
>NW_006408594.1:7938579-7944202 GCF_000296735.1 Chrysochloris asiatica
GTTGACATGGGTGACAGGGCAGGTAATATACAACCAGCGGGAGATGGGCAGAGGAAAGATGGGGGTTGCGAGAGATACAGGGAGGAATGCGGTGGTTAAAGTGAATAAAGGTAAATGCTATTAACTGTTGGTGCATGGAGGGGATTGCAACCATGTAATGAAGCAAAGTATAAGATTTGTTGAATGTAAAATTGATGATCTGCTCTGTAAACCTTCACTCAATTAAAAAACAACAACAACAAAAAAAAGAGTGAAAGGAAAATAGCTGAGCCTAGAGACCAGCAGGCATCACCCAGGATTTAATAGGAACCTTGAAACCCCTAGTTTTCAGCCACTTTCTGGAAAACCATCTGCTCATGAGTGTGGGGTTATAAAATCATAATGATAACAACACTAGTAGTAATAATTGTCTTTTTCCCAGTGCACCCTGTATCATCCCGTTCCTCTTTCCTTTCTTTCTTTGTTTTCATTGGGTTTGCTGCCAGGTCAGAAGACCTCCTTGCTGACAGTCCCTGGATAGAATGCCGTGCATGACCGAAACAATCACGATTACCCACTTATTGATTAGCTTCCATATAATTTGCTCAGAGTCTTCCAGAGTTTTCTGCAATCTGATGTCCTGATTACTCCCTTATTAGGTTCTGCTTTGGACATTATTACTAAGCCAAATTGAAATTCATGGCTGTTATGAACCATTTCCAAGACATCACTCAGAAGCAAGTCAGGAGCTGCTCCTTACCTGATTCTGCCCATTAGAATTTGGATCAAGATCCGCATGCCATGCCATGCCCATTAATGTGAAGTTGTGCTTTATTTATGAACTTTACTCAGTGTGTTCCAGCCTATTTCTGTTGTTGCCTTGTCCCCAGCTTGTATTCAGTTCTTACTCTTCCTTTGCACATCGGTAGAAGCGGCATATCTGTGTTACTTTATTTAGCAGGTGCCTCAACCAATTATGATTCCTTTGCTGTCCCTTCCCACCTTGGACAAGGTGAAGGAGAATAAGTAAAACCAGGACATTCTCTGTGTTTATTTTTAAACAAAGCTTCCTTAAATGATACCATCTCCTTCCTATGGAAGATGGCAGCTGTCTGGCCCAGGGAAACAATTACAGCTTTGTCATTAAGGCTAGAACTCACTGGTGCCTCCTTCTTCGCTGTTCAATGTATGCTGATGGAGATTCATTTACTGGATCAGCATGGAGGGTCGTGTAACCTCTTTTGAATTCTGGGAAGTGAAGCATAATTTTGATGGGGGAGTCACCTGCATTGCTTTCCCCAGAAGTTCCTGGATTTTTATCTTGCTTGTCACCTGCAAAGAACTCTGACCTTGGTAGACACTTAGTTCTGTGGTTCTCAGAGGATGTGGCTAGCTTCATAACAATGAGAAGATAATTCTCAGAGTGGAACCTATGTAAGAGAGTAAGTTTGACAGGCTTGGGTTCAAGTCCTGGCACCTCCACTTACAAGTTGTGTGACCTTGGGAAAGTTATATCATATCATGGAACTTCCATCTTCTCACTTATAAACTGGAAGCTATCATACTTAGTACATGTTTTTTTGGGGGGAGGATAGAGTATGTCAATAACTGAAAAGTATTTTTAGTTTGAAGCCTGTCTGATGGCTACCTTAGATAACAAAATCTTAACAATTGTGAACCTTTGCTTTATGCTGGAGAAAAGAAAGGCCTTGGACCTTGGAACCAAGACAGATCTGGGTTCAAAACTTAAGTTTTACTGCTACCCAATTATGACCTTGAGCAAATTGCACAAATTCTTGAGACTCAATATTTTTTATTGTACAATATAAATAATTCTAAATTGTACATAGAAGATGAGCTTTCTCCTTTATTTGACTTTGACCTTGGCCATCACTTGTGTAGGTCACTTACCCTGGCTGATATTTGATCATTTTAGCGGATGATCATGTGACTTGTTCTAAGCCATCCTTATATTGGGATGGGATAAGGGCACTATATATATTTTTTTGTGCCAAATCTTTTTTTTTTTTTTTTAAATCGGTTTTCTTTTTTTCACTTGTGCTTAGGTCACTGAGGTCAGGGTCGGCCATATCATTTTAACCTCTGAAGTCTGGTATCCAATGCAGTAAGGGTGAGCTGAGATTGAGATTTACTTCTATTCACTGTCCCTCCAAGGACCCCAGCTTTGATATAACACTCAGCTTTTTCTAGATTTGGATATTCAAATTTCTGATCTATTCATTATCATAGGGATAGAAATTTAACCTCACAATTCTGGGCCAAAGATACGAGAGAAAAGCTTAACTTCCTCTCATTCCATATTCTCCAAAAAATGCCACCTTTGTGTACTTTACTGTCCCTACCTCCAAGCTCTGTCCGACCTTGTACCAGTCTTGTGACCACATCATGTTTCAATCTTTCCATTT
Source organism: Chrysochloris asiatica (assembly GCF_000296735.1). NCBI lineage: Eukaryota > Metazoa > Chordata > Mammalia > Afrosoricida > Chrysochloridae > Chrysochloris > Chrysochloris asiatica. The sequence continues at coordinate 7,940,985 of NW_006408594.1, forward strand.
GCAACATGGAGCTAATAGTGCCTCTTGTCCCATATGGTCATGTCCGGGGGTGCTAGATGAGGTGTCATATACAAAGGGTCTTGCAGAGTCTCTGCTGTATAGTAAGTGTGGAACTAATAGTGAGTCCTTCCTACTCCTGCAATTCATCCAGGCTTTATAAGAACCTCCTAGATTTAAACCTAGGAGTCTTGGTGTGGCGCTATGGGTTAAGGCGCTGAAATGCAAAATTGATTTGAACCACAAGACTGGTGGTTCAAGCTCACCAGCCACTCCTCAAAAACCCTATACAGGGTCTCTATGAGTTGGAATCAACTCGATGGCACTTAACAACAACAATAACAACAGAGTTAACCCAAAGTATTTCAATTCCATGGCTTTTCTGTACTATGCACTTGCCCATTACAATGCCTTTCATAGAAGCAGCATGAGGTAGGGTGCTGTTCTCCAAAAGTTAGAGATGAAAAACAATTGAGGCTCTTTTATCCAAGGTCACACTGTCTTATCCAAGGTCACATCCTTACTAACTGACTTCTCTGTTAGTATTATGAACCGAAGAGCTTGGAATGTACAAGCTTTTTAAGGGTCTTCGAAAATATCTGATAGCTGAAAAATAACCATGAACTCAAAAATAGTAAGAGAACATTGTACAATCAGAATTCATATTGCATTTAAATATTCACAGAATACAATAATAGATGAACTGACCAATTATGTAAATGATATAAATGTGGAATGTGGGAACATTTTATTGGTTTTTGAGTGAGCTAGGACTGTAAAATCGCCCTGAGTGAAACCCAAACATATACCTTGTTCCTTCCACTGTTTCAGACTCTGAGATTAGTTGCACTGCTGCTCTAGGTTTTGTCCACCATCTGGGATATGTAAATACAAGCAGTGTGTATCAGTCAACTTTGATTCATGGTAATCTAAGGTTCTTAAGTGTCAAAGGGTGTTCCATGAGGTTTCAATGACTGTTTTTCTATTTTAAAGCAAATCACCCTGCCTTTTTTCTTAGGCTTGGTTTTCTACTAAAGTAAAACCAGTGAAAAATAGATACGTTTTTACAAAAAGAGGAATTTCTCATCAAGGAAAGAGCTTACAATTACAGAGTCCCAGGTCCTCAGCAGAAGAGAGAGAGTATCTTCCTCACACCCATTGTATGGGGAGCAGGCCACACACCCAAGGAATCATCCTTTCAATTGATTGGCTGCTCCTAGTCACTCATCATAGAGCTAACTATGCCTATGTTAGGTTCATCACCCAACTGCTAAACTTCTGGAAACTCTGGTCTAGTCAAGTTGACACAAAACCCTAACCATGACACTTTTTTTTTCTGAGGTGCCTCTAGATGGACTCCAACATTTAAACTTTGGTTAGCAGCCTAACATGTTTGCAATATTCAGGGACTCCAGGATGCTTTGAAATATCCTAGACTACCAGATGGATCAGTGAGTTTAAGTTCCTGATCCTGCCACAAACCTGCCTATGACCATCTTTGTTTTTTCTTTACTCATTAATGTCACCAGTATGGGCATCAGGACATACATACTCTGTTTAATTAAATCCCCCTGTACATTTCTGCCTTGCAAGATGGTGATTGTCATTGGATTTGTGGCTCATCCTCTCACAAGAGTTTGGGGGCCTGCTGGTCCCATGAGATAATAAGCTTGTTGGGAAATATAGTTGCTACCTGTGCTTTGTATTGCATGCAAACCGAAGGACACCAAACCTCATTTGGCCAATAGTAACAACTTCTCTGCTTTCCTGGCTAGCTTTATTGGCCGAAAAGAGCAACTTATTCCCAGCCTGGGCACTGCCATCTGTCACAGTGTCTTGTACTCTGGTAGGGGTCTGGATAGCTTGCTGGCTCACAACAAAAATTAGGTAAATAGAAAGTCCTGAGTGGATGAGGCAGAACATTTCTGCACACACAGAGCACATTAATGATAGAAGCTTTCCAAAAACTGGTGTGACTCATGGGCATGCTTGATGGCAATGCCTGTGTTTTCTCACTGGCTGTGTTCTTCCCCCAATTGTTCCAATAATTCCTAAACCCCTTTCTAGAACCTTCCATGTCACTGAGTTACGAGATACCCCAGCCTTCCTGCAGCAGGGCCTGCAGAATTCTGTGATGTAGCACCAGGTGCCCATCATTATCTATGGATCTCATAAGGGTCATATTTATCATCAGGAAGGTCTAATTTCAAAACATGTCTCCCGACTTACTACCTGTGTGGTCTTAGGCAGTTCAGCATTCAGCGTTCCAGTTGGGTTGTCTATAAAATGAATATAATGGAACCATCTGTTGGGGATGGTGAGAAAAATGTATACACACTCTTAAAATATTTTTTGTAGGACTTAATTTTTCCATTTTGTTACTGAGGAAACCAAGCTTTATATAACTGTTCTACCCAGGGCACACTACTCATAAGGGGAATTAACCAGGGTTGATTTATCCAGGAGTACATTGTTTTGTAAGGCAGACTGTAGAAGAATTGATGTATTTGAGTTATGGTACTGGAGAAGAATATTAAAGGTACCATGGACTGCCAGAAGAACAAACAAATCGGTTTTAGAAGAAGTACAGCCAGAATGCTCCTTAGAATCCAAGATGGCCGGACTTCATCTCTCATACTTTGGACACGTTGCCAGGAGGGTTCAGTCCCTGGAGAAGGACATCATGTTTGGTAAAGTGTAGGATCAGTGAAGAAGTGATAGCCTTCCAACAAGCCTTCCAACAAGATGGACTGGAATAGTGACAGTAGTGCTGGGCTCCAACATAGTAGCAATTATAAAGATGGTGCAATGACAAATGGTTCTATTGTACATAGGGTCATTATTGGTCAGAACCGACCTGATGGCACCTAACAACTGACAACGTTATATTGAGGATACAATTGTATATTTGACATGGGTTTGTCCTCATAGGATGTGTAGACCTAAAAGAGGACAGTCTTTGTAAAAATACCTAATAATACAAATATTTGTACCTAGTTGTTGCTGTTAGGTGCCATCAAGTCAGTACTGATTCATAGTGACCTTATGCACAACCAAATGAAACATTGCCCTATCCTGGGCCAACCTCACTACTGTTGCCACTCTTGAGTCCTAGTTGTTGTTGTTGTAATGTGCCGTGGAGTTGGTTCCGACTCATAGTGACCCTGTATAGGGTTTCTGAGGCTGTAAATCTTTTATTTTTTTGATGTTCAGCTTTTTTT
>NW_006408594.1:7952097-7962081 GCF_000296735.1 Chrysochloris asiatica
AGTTTTCATTAGTCTACCACTCATCTGTCAGTTTGTGAACATTGTGGTGGCTTGTGTGTGGCTATGGCACTGGGTCTATACTATTGGTTTTCCAAATGTCAGCAGATCAGTCATGGTGTACAGGTCATAGCAGAGCTCCCAGACTAAGACAGACTAAGAAGAAAGCCCTGGAGATCTTCCCAAAACTTGCTTAATGAAAATCTTCTGAATCACAAGAAAAGACTGTCTGATACAGTGCTGGATGATGAGCCACTTTGGTTGGAAGACACTCGGACTACCCAGTGGCTACGTGGATTCAAGCACACCATGGGCCATAAAGATGGTATAGCTCTGGGTGATGTTCTATGCTGTTATACACACAGCTGCACCTTGGAGGTGTTGTGGATTCAGTTCCAGATCACTGCAGTAAAGTGAATATAGCAATACAGCAAATCACACGAGTTTTTGATTCCCCAGAGCATATAAAAGTTATGGTGACACTATACGTAGTCTATTAAATATGCAATAGCATTATGGAAAAGTATGAAATATTGTGAGAATTGTCAAAATGGGATGCAAAAACACAAAGGGAGCACACACTGTTGGAAAAATGGCTCCGAGAGACTTGCTTGTTGCAGGATTGCCACAAACACTCAATTTGGAAAATACGGTATCTGAAGAGGCCCAGTAAAGCAGTAAAGCAAAGAGTGATGAAGTGAGGTATGTTTGTACAGAGGATCTCCAGCAGTTGGAGCTCACTCAGTGACAACTAACGGTAACAACTTTCTTTCATCATCAGGGTCTCTCTGCCTATCGACACCCCTCAAAATCTAATCTAGTGTACCCATGTGAAGCTGCTCCTAAATTGCCTGCTCAAGATGAACCACATCTGGAAGGTTCTGCCATGTGGAATACTTGCAGCTGAGGCTCTCAGCTGAGTTTCTCTCCAAGAATTGCCCTCAATAACAGAATTGTTGGGTCAATCAGACTCAAGCTGACCCACATGTTTCAGAGGTGAAGCCTTAATATATGGACTGCCTGCATACAATGGCAGTAAGTGTGGAAGGTAGAGACCTAGTCTTCTTCCTCCAAGTAGGACCACTCTCAAGGCCCAGCCCAGCTCTGTAGCCCCTGTGGGATGTGCCGAGTTCCCGTCACTGCTCTAACCCATCCTACTCTCCTCATTCCTCCCCAGTTGACCCCAGAACTCTCCAACACACTTCTTGCACATAGATTTCCACCTCAGAGTCTGTTTCCTAGGAAACCCAGCCTCAAGGACTTTTGTATTACAAATATCTTATTTTGCTCTCTTTATATAAAATGTATAGTTCATATACCTGTTTCAACATAGAATTTAAAAACATCAATATATTGCCCTAACTGTAATGTAAAGAGGAAATAAAAGTAAAGCAATATTTAGTAAAATAATAATGCATTCAGTATTTAATAAAATAATATTGTATCAGGTGAAACTATAAGAAGGTGAGAAGTGGTCAGATGTCCTCACCTGTATGTAAAATTGCCATGAGCTTGTTGGACATACGACCCAGAGTATTATTTTGACAGCTCAAATGCTGTTACTCTATGAATTAGCTAGCAACTCTTGGGAAAGATCTCAACAAAATTAATACACTATTTTCTTGATTTACATGTTAATTGTACTCCTGGATAACTTAGTATAAAATTAAGGCAAACATTATTTTGTGTTTTTATGTAAAACTGAGAAAAGTTCTCAGTCCAGTTAATTATAAACAGTATTTTATTTATTTTTTTACTTACAGGAAAGTCTATTAGAATATTTGAAGGTTATAAGGACTCCTTGGAGTCCTGGTGTGGTGTTGTGTGTTAGTGTGCTGACTGCAAAGTTGGTTTGAACCGCAGGGTCAGTGGCTGAAGCTCACCATGGAAATCCTATAGAGGGTTGATGTGGATTGGAAACTGACTAAATGGCACTTAACAACAACAACAAGGACTTCTCCTTGGGTGGAGTAAATGGTGAATAACTCAGATCATAACAGAGAGGCTGCTGGTTTGAATGCACCCAGAGGTGACTTAAACAAAAGTGCTGGTGATCTACTTTTGAATGTTTGTAGCCACCGAAAACCTATAGAACAGCTCCGCTATGAAGTGTGCAGCCAGAGTGCTCCTTAGAGGCCAAGATGACCAAACTTCGTCTCTCATACTTTGGACATATTGTCAGGAGGGAGCAATCCCTGGAGAAGGATATCATGTTTGGTAAGGTGGAGGGTCAGAGGAAAAGAGGAAGACCCCCAACGAGATGGATTGACCAAGTGGCAGCCTTGATGGACTCAAGCATGGCAACAAGTGAGGTTGGCCCAGGATCAGGCAGTGTTTCGTTTTGCTGTGCATAAGGTCACTATGGATCAGTACTGACTCGACAGCACCTAACAAAAACAACAACTCTGAAACACAAGGGGTCAGTGTGAGTACAAATTGACTCAACAGCAACTGTGTTTAGGATTGTGGGACAATTCTTCCCGTGTGGAATTAGTGTGAGAATGATGGCATCTAGAATACCAAGTGCCTGCCTACAAGTGCCCCCTTATTAAACACCCCCATACATTTCCCAAAAGCCTCCTGGGTATTACTGGCTCTGCTTAAAATAAAGGCCATTGGGAAAAGGAAAGGAAGAAAATCTCGAGTAGTGTCCTTCTAAGTGCAGATGTCCACTACAGCTTATTAATGGTTAGCTGTAGAGCCCACTTTTGAATTTGAACCTGTCTTTGCCTACCATTGTTGTTGTTGTTGTCAGGTGCCATCAAGTCGGAACCGACTCATAGTGACCCCATGCACAGCAGAATGAAACAATGTCCGATCCTGGGCCAACCTCACTACCGCTGCCACACTTGAGTCCATCAATGATGCCACCTGGTCAATCCATCTCGTTGGGGATCTTCCTCTTTTTCTCTGACCCTCCACCTTACCCAGCATGACATCCTTCTCCAGCGACTATTCCCTCTGGACAATATGTCCAAAGTAGGAGAGACGAAGCTTAGCCATCCTGGCCTCCAAGGAGCACTCTGGCTATACTTCTTCCAAAACAGATCTATTGGTTCTTTTGGCAGTCCATGGCACTTTCAGTATTCTCCTCCAACACCACAACTCAAAGGCATCAATTCTTCTACGATCTTCCTTATTCACTGTCCAGCTTTCACATCCATATGAGATTGCCTAACATACTATATGCCTTTTCTGACTTCATTAGGGAAGGTTAGGATCAGAGAAACGGCTTGCTTGATTCCTGGGGTCTCCTTGACCATCTTCTTTTTCTATCCTCACTAATTTGAGGAGTGCTAAAAGACAGAATCTTTGAAGCATGTCTCCCCCATTTAGCTCAGGGATCATAGCAGTACCACCTAAAAGGCCGCCATGGGGTCTCTAATAAATTAATAGCTTCTATTTTGTGCACTATGATTGAAGATCTGGTGTACCGACCTTTATTGCTCCTTTTGAGACAGGCAGTCATGGTGGGCATGTTTAGTTATCATGGTTTGACAGTCAGGTAATTGGTAATTAGTTGACTAAGACTATCTTTTAACAGTTGCAAAAGATGTTTGTGGGAGAGATTACTCTGTGAAGTCACATTAATGCCCTCCCCTCTTTATCATTTCATTTTTGTGTGTCTCTTGAGAATCCCTTTTTCCTTCCTCACCTCTTAAATAAGAAAGAGAGAGAGAAATCTCCATCCAGATTGTGTTAGATTTCACTTTCCATCCCAACTGTAAATAATTTACCACTTTCCCTCACAGCTAGCTCACCGCCTATTACTGTGAATTATTTACAGAAGAAATTCTGACTCGAGAAACTACGATAATGGCACAAGTTATTTATGCAAAGAAAATACTAGCATCTTCAGACTTCACTCCAGCCTTCCAAATCCCCTGACTACAATTCTTAGTACTTGCCCCGCACTTTGGAAGCATTAACGAAGTTGGTTTACATAGCCAGTCTTCCATAATCATGGGACAGTTACTGAACTTGCTGAATAGAGAGCTAGAGGGACTGGTTCAGAGATAGAGACTTTGGAAGGTGCTCTTTCAAGACTTGTGGGGGGAGGAAGTTCCTAGAGGATGAGACTGACATCACATAGTTAAGGTGTAATGCAAGTGTGCCATTTATTGAAATTTAGGTATCTCCCAGGGTAGCAGAAAAGATATCAAAGAAATTCCTGATAGCTTTGTACATGGGCCTACATTACTGTTCACAATAACAAGCAGAATTTTGTTTTTTGCTTTTCTATATACATTTTAAAAAATGTTTTATTGTGAATTATGTGATAGTTTACATGGGAGAACATTAGTTTTACATTCATCCTATCGTATATTGTTTCATTGCCATGGTTACAATCATTTCCATGTATCATTAACCAACAAAAGGGTATACACTGCAAACCTGCCCCCTGGTCATCAGCACACAGTCCCTCTCCCTCTCTGTGTCTAAAGTGCCCAGCTGCTCCATCTCTCCAGATGCTTCTCTGCCTCCAGCTCAGGCATCACTGCTTCTCTGGGTAGGGTCCCACAAGCAGAGGTTTTTGGCTTTTAGAAGCTAGTTCTTGATCCCTCTTAATACTTTTAAGAATACACTACCTTGTAATATCACAAGAGGGTGGCTTTAAAAACAGAAATTTATTTTCTCACAGTTTAGAAGGATAGAAGTCTGATTTTCTGAACCAGGGCACTGGTTCCAAGGGAAGGCTCTGTGGACTCTGAGGGAAGATCCTCAATTCCTTAGTGATATCTGAGATCTGTCTTTCATGTACCTCTTGTCTCTGTATAGGCTACTTTTATAACTCAGAAATGATTCAGTTTAGGACAACCTACATTGATATGTGGTCTCATTAACATAACATCACATCCACAGGTAAAAAGGTTAGAATCCCAACATATGTTTTTGGGAAACAATTCAAGTCATTAACACTATCTGCAACATTTCCTGTCTAAACATGTGAGTTGTTATGAAAGGGACTATATATAGAATTACTTTGGGTATGACATATCCATTGTTCTAGATTTCCTTTCTGCCATCCATCCCTATCTGCGATATGCAGACGATACAACCTTGCTTGCTGAAAGTGAAGAGAACTTAAAATACTTATTGATGAAGATCAAAGACCACAGCCTTTGTTATGGGTTGTACCTCAACATAAAGAAAACAAAAATCCTCACCACTGGACCAATGAATGACATCACGATAAATGGAGAAAAGATTGAAGTTGTCAAAGACTCTATTTTGCTTGGATCAACTAGCAACACTCAGGGTAGCAGTAGTCAAAAAATCAAATGACATATTGCTGTACAAGACTTCTTTAAAGTGTTCAAGAGCAAAGATGTCAGTTTGAAGACTAAGGTGCACCTGACCCAAGCCATGGTATTTTCAATAACCTCACATGCATGTGAAACTTGGACAGTGAATAAGGAAGATCATAGAAGAACTGATGCATTTGAGCTACAGTGTTAGAAGAGAATATTAAAAGTACCATGGACTGCTGAAAGTACAAACCAATCTATATTGGAAGAAGTACAGCCAGAATGCTCTCTGGAAGCCAGGAGAGCCAGATTTCATCTCTCATTTTTGGACATATTAACAGGAGGGACCAGTCCCTGGAGAAGGATATCATGTTTGGTAGGGTGGAGGATCAGATAAAAATAGGACACCCAACTACATCGATTGGCACAGTGGTGGCAGCAATGGGCTCACATGTAGCAATGATTGTGAGGTTGATGCAGGACTGGGCAGTGTTTTGTTCTATGGTGCATAGGGCCAATATGAATCGGTACCAACTTGATGGCACCTAAACCCAACAACAATCCATCCCCATATCCATTTTCTTGCTGAGATTTCAGAGGTGGGAGTTAATCACACCCTTTGTGCCATCTTTAGGTCCAGAACAAGCTGAGGATTGAATGTCCGTCAAACAAAGGTAGAAATACTACTTTTATTCTAGATAACACTAGACTGAAGAATTGTTTCTTGAATCTGTAGCTACAATTAGGCACCCTAGTTTTCCCTCCTGAATTGATACCACAGAATGAACTGTCTAAATGAGAGTAAGGATTATGAGGTTGTCACTTTTGTCCAAAATAAGTGCCTTAAACCTAATGTCTTAGTTCTCTAGAGCTACTGAAACAGAAATATTACAAGTGGATGGCTTTAACAAATAGAAATTTATTCTGTCAAGGCTTAGGAGGTTAGCAGCATGGCAGTCTACTTCTGCAACTCATCTGAAACCTGTAGATGACCACAGAATATTGTCCATCTTGTTTGCTTTGAATACATCATCAGGAGGGATCAATTATTGGAGGTAGACATCATATTTAGTGAAGTAGAAGGCCACTGAGGACAAAGGAGACCCACAGAGACATAGATTGGTACAGTAGATACAACAGTGGATTCAAATAGATTGGCAATTGTAAGGATGCTGCTGGATAGGGCAACAGTCCATTGTATTGTATGGAAGGTCTCCATGAGAGAGTGGTAAGTCAATGATAGCTATCTCTATCACTCTGTCCCTCTATCTCTCTATCCCTCTCTCCATCTCTCTCTCTCTCTCTCTCTCTCTCTCTCTCTCTCTCTATATCTATCTATCTATCACCTATCATCTCTCTTATAAACTCAGATACAGTCCATTATCCTCAGCCCCACTGTGATGGTCAATCCTTTTGTGGTTTCAAATGATTGATTTCTCAATGCAGACTGATTTAAGCAAAAGGAACTTTAGTAGTTCATCAAACTACAAAATCCAGGACTACTGTGTACTTTAAATGTAGTGCAAGAGAGATTCAAAGGGGATCATCAAGACTGCCTGTCTCATTCTTACTCTCAATTCTGTTTTCCTCTGTTTTTGCCTCATTCTGCACTGTCTTACTTTCTGGCACATCAAGATTTTATATTTTATATGTGTATATTTCCTGTCACAATCTAGAATTAGCCATTTCTTCAAGGATCCTTCTTTATGCTTATTGTAGAAAGGTATTAAAAGTTAAAATACGGATGTTGAGTGTGCTATTGGAGTGTCACTGCTTTAGGGCCTCTCAGCTGAATGGATAAAGAAATACATGTGTGTATTAATATGTATATGTTTACATATCTATAAATATTTCTGTACATTACCATCTGTATCTATATTAAGCTAAATACAAGTTCTTATTGATGTCTCCAACTCTAATCCATTACCCCATGAATCATTCTTGCCTTCTGCCCTTGTTTGTCTGCAGCCTCCCACTCCAACAGTGAAAAATTTGCCTTTCACCATTGTCCATACAAATACTTAATTGTTTGGTTCCATTATTCAAGTGTAGTTGTCTCAGAATTGCTAATTCATCATCGCTTTGGATTTGATGTTTTGCTTGTTTTGTCATTTATCTTGTCTTTCATTTAGTAAGGAGTTCTAATGGTGTTGTAGGATAAGCACTGGATTGGTAACAACAAGGCCACCAGTTGCTCCAAGGAAGAAAGATGTGGCTTTCTGCTCCCATAAAAATTGATGGCCTCAGAAATGCTATATAAGATTGCTATGGGTAGGGATTGGCTTGATGGCAGTGAGTATCTTTCCTCCTGCCCCCCATTCGATTACACTGTCCAATCCTGTAAGCACTTTTCACATAAGGTGATGTAATTAAAACTAAGTAAAATGAAATAACATGATACGTTTTGTTCCTAAGTAGCAATAGGTACATTTCAAGTGCTCTGTGGCCATCTATCCACCACTTGTCTGTCAAATTGTCATACTGTGGTGACAAGTGTGTTGTTGTGATGCTGGAAACTATGCTACCAGTGTTTCAGATATCAGCAGGGACACCTATGGTGGATAGGTTTCAGCAGAGTGTCCAGACTAAGACAGATTAGGAAGGAGGAGTGGACAGCCTACTTCTGAAAAAGCTGACCAGTGAAAACCTTGTTTGTATCAGAAGACAATCCCTTGGGTTGAAATGCTCTCCAAATACAACTGTGGAAGAGCTGTCTCCTTAAAGTGAAGTCACATTTAATGATATGGATGGAATAAAGCTTTTGAGACCTTGATTTGTTGATGTGTGATGACCCAAAATTAGGAGAAACAGCTGTAAACATCCATTATGCTGGGAATGATGAATTGAAGAAGAATGGCATTGCATTCATTGTTAAAAATAACATTTCAAGATCTGAAGTACAACACTGCCAGTGATAGGATAATAACCATATGCCTAGTAGAAAAAGAGTTAATATGATTAATATTCAAATTTACATGCTAACCACTAATGCCAAAGATGAGGAAATTTAAAATGTTTTACCAACTTCTGCAGTTTGAAATTGATCAAAAATACAATCAAGATGCATTGATTAATTATTGGTGGTTGGAATGTGAAAGTTGGCAACAAAAAGAATGACCAGTAGCTGGAAAATATGATCTTGGTGCTAGAAATGATGCTGGAGATCACATAATAGAATTTTGCAAGACCAATGATTTACTCATTGCAAATATGTTTTTAAACAATAGAAATTGCAATTATACATGTGGACCTTGCCAGATGCAATACACAGGAATCAAATCAACTACATATGCATCAAAAGACAATGGGGAAACTCAATATCATTAGTTAGAACATGGTCAGCAACATACTATAAATTGCTCATATGCAAGTTTTAAGTTGGAAGTGAAGAAAATTACAAGTTCATGACAGCCAAAATATGATCTTCAGTATTTTTTCCCTGAATTTAGAGACCATCTTAAGAGCACATTTGATGCATTGAACACTAACTAATGACTGAAGAATAAGCAAGTTGTGGGACGACATCAAAACTTCATGCATGAAGAAAGCAAAAGGTCATTAGAAAGACAACAAAGAAAGAAGAAAACAAACAAACCAAAAATGGCTATCAGAAGAGACTCTGAAACTTGCTTTTGGATGGTGAAGTAAAAGAGCTGAATAGAAGATTTCAAAGGGCAGCTTGAGAAGACAAAGACAAAGTATGGTATTACAATGAAATGAAATGTGCAAAGAACTGGAATTAGAAAACAAAAGCTAAAATTATGCTCACTATTTCCCAAGCTGAAAGAACTGAATTAAAGTCTTAAGTAGCGATATTTTGAAGGATTCTATGGGCCAAATAGGAGCCCTAGTGGTATTGAAGAATAAGCACTGGAATTCTAACCACAAGGTCAACAGTTCAAACCCACCAGCTGTTCCATAGGAGAAAGATGGGACTGCTCTCATAGAGATTTAGTTTCAGAAACACTATATAGGATCACTCAGAATTGATGGAATAAAAATTAAAATCTTTCAAGAAAGTGAGGCGGCACAGGAGGAACTCACTTATCTATGACTGAAAATTTGGAAGACAACTATCTGGCCAACTGATTGGAAGAGATCCATATTTGTCCCCATTCCTAAGAGAGGTGACCCAACAGAATGTGGAAATCATCGGACAATATCTTTCATATCCCATGCGAGTAAAGTTTTACTAAAAGTAATACAGACATGGCTACAATCATGCATTGACAGAGAATTTCCAGAGGTTCAAGCCGGATTCAGAAGAGGCTGTGGAACAAGGGATATCATTGCTGATGTCTGATGGATCTTGGCTGAAAGCAGAGAATACCAGAAAGATGTTTACCTGTGCTTTAATGACTATGCAAAGGCTTTCAATTGTGTGGATCATGATAAGCTATGGACAACATTGCAAAGTATGAGTATTCCTGAACACTTGATTGTGCTCATGAGGAATCTGTACATGGACCAGGAGGCAGTTGCTCAAACAGAACATGGTTCTGGTGATTCAGAACACTGAATGGTTTAAAATTAAGAAAGATGTGTTACAGGGTTGTATTCTTTCACCATATTTATTCAACCTGTATGCTGAGCAAATAATCTGAAAAGCTGGGTTATATGAAGAAAAACGTGGCATCAGAGTTGGAGGAAGACTCATTAACAACCTGTGATATGCAGATGATACAACCTTGCTTGCTGAAAGTGAAGAGGACTTAAAATATTTACTGATGAAGATCAA
>NW_006408594.1:7962536-7973352 GCF_000296735.1 Chrysochloris asiatica
CTGAAGAAGGATATCATGTTTGGTAGGGTGGAGGATCAGAGAAAAAGAGAAAGACCCCCAATGAGATAGATTGGCCAAGTGGCAGCATCAATGGGCTCAAGCATTACAACAATTGTGAGGTTGGCCCAGGACCGGGCAGTGCTTTGTTCTGTTGTGCATAGGGTTGCTATGAGTTGGTACTGACTCAATGGCACCTAACAACAACAACAACATTTGAACAAATAGTTCAATAAGATTTACTATCTGAAGAACATGGCATCACGAACAACCTATGATATGCAGGTGGCACAAACTTGCTTGCTTGTGAACGTCAGTGGGGTATTGAATGTCAGTTGTTGTTGTTAGACTGAATGTCAGTGGAGCAATGAAACTGAAGAGGACTTGAAGGACTTAATGATGAAGATCAAAGACTATAGCTTTCGATATGGAATACTCCTCAACATAAATAAAACAAAAATCCTACCAACTTTTTGTTGTAAACAAGCATCATGGTAAATGAAGAAAAAATACTGAACTTGTCAATGGTTTTATATTATTAGACCCACAAACAACACCTGTGGAAGCAGAAGTCAAGAAATTGCTGTATTGTACTGTGTACAGATGCTGTAAAAGACTTCTTTGACGTGTTACAAGTGAAGCTGACACATTGAGGACTAAGTTACACCTGACCCAAAACACAGTATTTTCAATCACTTCATATGCATTTAAAATAAGATAATAAATAAATAAGACTGAGGAACTGATGCCTTTGAATATTTTTTGGTAAAGAATATTGAATATATCAAGAAATATCAAAAGAACACAGAAGTCTTTGTTGGAAGTGAAGCCAGAATTCTCCTTAGATGTGAGGAGTCCAAGATTTCATCTCATCCACTTTGGACATGTCCTTAGTAGAGACAAGTTCCTAAATAAGAATATAATGCTTGTTGAAGAAAAGGGTCAGTGATAAAGAGGAAGACCCTCAATGAGATAGACTGATGTGTGAGCAACAATGGACTGAAACATAGGAACGATCGTTAGGATAGCACAGAACTGGGAGTGTTTCATTCTGGTGTACATAAATTTGCTATGAGTTAGGACTAACTTGACAACATGTAACAACAATAGCAATAGCTATCTATGGTTAATGGATACATCATTACAGAAAATGTTGTTGTCACACAGTCAGGATCCTGTAATTTCTGTGTTCCTCTGCTACATGTCTGGTAGCCACAGGCCAATCTCTCTTCCTAGCTTTGGCTCTCAGAGAGAACCTTGTATCTGGTCAGATCTGAGACCCCTGATTTACTCAAGGAGAGGAATTGAGATACCAAGTGCTGAGACCTGGGTATTAAAGATATGTGGCACTATGGGGTTAATGCGCCACACTGCAAAGCCATTTGAACTGCAAGATCGGCGGTTCAAGCTCACAGGCTGCTCCTCGGAAACCCTATACAGAGTCACTATGGGTTGGAATGGACTTGATGGCACTTCACAAGAACAACATTTCCCCTGAAAAACGTAGTATTGTATCTGAGAATTAACAGTAAAATGTCATGCCTCACATATAAAGGCAGGACTGATACTGGAGGCTTGTTAATCCAAAGGAATCCAATGCTCAAGCTAAATCTTGAGGATTCCTGCAGGGACTTCAGGTAGACCAAGGGCTGGTGCATGGAATGGAATAGGATGTTAAATGTATGGGGACATGAGAATGCTCTGTTTCATATTTGCAAAATGGAGAGTTAGAGTTAGTATGTTTGGAGTAGTGAGTGAGCTTTGGAACATGGAGGGAGTTGTTAAATGCCATCAAATTGGTTCTAACCCTGTATAGGGTTTCCAAGGAATGGCTGGTGGATTTGAACTGCCAATCTTTACTATTAGTGGCACACTGGTACTCCTGGAGGAGTGGTAGGGCATAAAAATGGAGAATTAGTTGTAGCTACATTGTACTTTTCAAGAAATGTGGGATTTATTTTAAAGGTTGTTGGAAGTTAGAGAATTGTAAGCAGGAGAATGAGATGATTAGACACTTAGCAACAAAACAGCAATTAATTTTTTGTATTTTAGAAATATCATCCTAATGGCTGTTGGATATTATTATGGTGTGAGACTGGAATTATAAGATCCAAGTTAGTAGAAAAGGAAAAGAGGGCCAAAATTTCTTTTTTCAGTTTTCATTTCCTTTAACCTACCTACCAAGTAGGGTAAAGTATACATCCTTTAATTGCCATTGAGTCAATTCCAACCCACAGCAACCCTATATGGGTTTCCGAGACCGTACATTTTAATAGGAGCAGGCAGCTTCATCTTTTGGATAACAGTCCAATGCTTATCCCCAAATACTTTTACTTCCATAGATACTATAACCTCCATAGATTTTCTTGACAATCTCTCTCATTGTTGTTGTGTGCCATTGAGTCTATTCCAACTATAATATTGTGTTTCTGCGAGCAGCTGGTAGGTTTGAACTGCTGGTCTTGTGGTTACCAGTCCAGTGTTTATCCTTTAGCACCACACCTGATCTCTTCTCTATACTTGTAATTGCTCTACTTTTCTTGAGTCTATTAGTTTTCTAGGAGCACTGTGACTCTGTAAGGTAAGCAATGAATTGTTAACCACAAGATTGGTGGTTTGAGCCTAGAAGCTGCTCTGTGGAAACAAGATGAAGCTTTTTGCTCCCATAAAATTACAGCCTTGGAAACTCTATACTGGATCATTATGAATCAGAACCGACTCAACAGTTAACAGAAAAATGACAACAATTAGTTTCCTATTGTTGCCATAACTAATCACCTCAAATTTAGTGGATTAAAACAGCACAAATGTATCATCTTAAAACTCTGGCAGTTGTAAGTCTGACATAGGTCTCATTGCATTAAAATTAAGATCTTCTGAGAGCTGTGTTCACTTCTGGAGGCTCTAGGAGAAGTTCATTTCCTTGCAGTTTCCATTTTTGAGAGGCCACCCACATCCCTTGTTTCATGCCAAGGAATGGCTGGTCAAGAGATGACTGGTCAAGTCCTTCTCATGTGGCAACCATTTGACCTTTTCTGTCTTCCCCTTCCACTTTTAAGACCCTTATGATTACACTGATCCCACTCAAGTAATAATCCAAGGTAATCTCCTTATTCCATGTCCTTAGTTTAAGCACATCTATAAAGTCCCTTTTGACATGGAAATTAACATATTACAAGTGTTACAGATTGAATTATATCCCTCAAAAGATATGTTGAAGTCCTAACCCATGGTACCTGTGAATGTGATTTTGCTTAGAAATACAGTCCTTTAGGTGTTCTGTTTGCCACTGTAGGATACGTACTGGACTGCCAACTACAAGATCAATAGTTCAAACATACCAGCTGCTCCTTATAAAGCCTATACAAGGTCGCGATGAGTTGGAACTGACTCAACAGCACTTAACAACAACATGGGTCTTTCAAGATATTATCAGTTCCATTAACATGGGATCATACTGAAGTAGCAGTTGTTGTTAGGTGTCCTTGAGTCAGTTCTGACTCACGCTGACTCTCTGAAGAGAATGAAGCACTGTCTGGTCTTGCACCATCCTCACGATTGTTATAATGTTTGAACCCATTGTTGCTTCCAATGGGATTGTCGTTGGGGGTATTCCTCTTTTATGCTGACCCTCCACTTTACCAAGCATGATGTCCTTCTCCATGGACTGGTTGCTACTGATGCATTTTCAAAGATTGAGAGTTGAAGTCTTGACATCCTCTCTTGGAGCATTCTGGTTATATTTCATCCAAGATAGAATTGCTGGATCTTCTGGCAGCCCATGGTACTTTCAATATTCTTTGCCAATATGATTATTCAACTATATTGATTCTTCTACAGTCTTCCTTACTCATTCGCCAACTTTCACATGAATATAAGGCAATTTAAAATATGAGGCATAGCTGGGGTCAGACACAACTTAGTCCTCAAATTGACTCTTTAACATTTTAAATAACCTCATATGGATGCGAAAGCTGGACAGTGAATAAGGAAGATCATAGAAGAATTGATGCCTTTGAATTATGGTGTTGGAGGAGAATACTAAAAGTGCCATGGACTGCCAAAAGAACCAATAAATCTGTTTTAGAAGAAGTGAAGCCAGAGTGCTCATTGTTGTTGTTGTTGTTGTTGTCAGGTGCCATCGAGTCAGAACCGACTCATAGCAATCCCATGCACAGCAGAACAAAACAATGTCCAATCCTGTGCCAACCTCACTACCACTGCCACACTCGATGCCATCAATAATGCCACCTGGCCGATCCATCTCATTGGGGGTCTTTCCACTCTTTTTCTGACCCTCCTTCTTACTCATCATGACTTCCTTCTCTAGCGACTGTTCCCTCCTGACAATATCTCCAAGGAGCAATCTGGCTTCACTTCTTTCAAACCAGATCTATTGGTTATTTTGGCAGTCCATGGCACTTTTAGTACTCTCCTTCAACACCACAATTCAAAGGCATCAATTCTTCTGAGATCTTCCTTATTCACTGTCCAGCTTTCGCATCCATATGAGGCTATTGAAAATACCATGGCTTGGGTCAGGCGCACTTTAGTCCTCAAGTTGACGTCTCTACTCTTCAACACTTTAAACAGTTCCTGTGCAGCAGATTTACCCAATGCAATACGTCTTCTTATCTCTTGACTGCTGCTTCCGCGAATGTTGATAGTTGATCCAAGAAGAATGAAGTCCTTGACAACTTCAATCTTTTTTCCATTGATAAGAATGTTGTTTATTGGTCCAGTGGTGAGGATTTTCATTTTCCTGACATTGAGATGCAACCCATACCGAAGGCTGTGTTCTTTGCTCTTCATCAGTAAATGTTTCAAGTCCTCTTCACTTTCAGCAAGCAAGGTTGTATCATCTGCATATCGTAGGTTGTTAACAAGTCTTCCTCCAATCCTGATGCCACGCTTTTCTTCATAGGATCCAGCTTCTCATATTATTTGTTCAGCATACAGGTTGAATAAGTACGGTGAAAGAACACAACCCTGTCTCACACCTTTCCCAATTTTAAAACATTCAATGTTCCCATGCTCTGTTCGAACAACTGCTTCTTGGTCCAGGTACAGATTTCTCAGAAGTACAATTAAGTGTTCTGGAATACTCATACTTCTCAATGTTGTCCATAGCTTGTCATGATCCACACAATCGAAAGCCTTTGCATCGTCAATAAAGCATAGGTAAATATCTTTCTGATATTCTCTGCTTTCAGCCAAGATCCATTGGACATCATCAATGATATCTCTCGTTCCACGGCCTCTTCTGAATCTAGCTTGAACCTCTGGAAGTTCTCTGTCAATGTATGATTGTAGCCGTTTCTGGACCTGTTTAATTTTCTTCAGTTTCTGCTTCAACTAGCAATTAATGGTCTGTTTTAAACCTGGTCTTTTTTTGTCTGATATTATTGAGCTTCTCTATCACTTCTTCCCACAGATGTAGCCTATTCCTGTGTATTCCATCCAGGGAAGTCCATGTGTACAGTCACAGTGTTGTTGATGACAAAGGTATTTGCAATGAAAAAGTGATTGGTCTTGCAAAAGTCTATCATGTGATCTCCAGCATTATTTCTATTAACAAGACCATATTGTACAAATACTGATCCTTCCTCTTTTTTCTATCTTTCACATTCTAATCCCCAGTAATTATCAATGCATCTTGATCACGCATTTGATACATTTCAGAGTGAATAAGTTGGTAGAATTCAATTTCATCAGCATTGGCTTTGGTGGTTGGTACTTGGATTTGAATAACAGTGGTATTAACTGGTCTTTTGTTGTTGTTGGTGGTGTTAAGTGCCTTTGAGTTGGTTCCAACTCATAATGACACTGCATAGAGTTTCTGAGGAGCAGCTGGTGGGTTTGAACTGCCAACCTTGTGGTTCACAGTCCAGTGCTGATTCTACAGTGTCACACCAGAAGTTCAGTTTTCTTTGTAGGAGTATGGATATTATCCTATTTCAGAAAGCACTGTACTTTGATATAGATTGAAATGTTCTTTTTTGAGGATGAATTGGATGCAATTCCTCTTCAACTTGTCTTTCCTAACATAGTAAATTATATGACTGATTCAAAATGGCCAATATCAGACCATTTCAGCTCACTAATGCCTAGGGCGTCGATCTTTGTGTATTACATTTCATTTTTGGCATCTTCCATTTTTCCTACTTTCCAAGATTTCCAAGATTCATGCTTCATATATGCCATGTTCCAATTATTAATGGATATTTGCAGCTGTTTCTTCTCATTTTCAGTCAAACACTATAAGCAAATGAAGGTCTTGGAAGCTTTGCTCAATGAAGACCAACTCTACTTTGAGGAGGCAGTTGTAGTTTGAGAGCCTCCACCCTGAGTTCCTCATCTTATAGCATTATAGCAGAAAATATTTTATTCATAAGGTTTTCAGTGGCTAAGCCTCAGAAGTGGTATGCCTGGAATAGCGTGAGTTCTAATCCAATATGAGTGATGTCCTTATAAAAGAGAAGAGATACAGACAAGGCAGAGAGGCAAACCACATGTCAAAATGCATCCACAAGCCAAGGACTGCTTGATGATACCAGAAACTGAGAGAGATAGTATCTCTTTGTAGCATCTTTAAAGGGAGCCTGGGTCAACCACCATGTTGATATGTACTTTTAGCTTCCAGAACTGTGAGACAATTCATATCTGTTCTTTTGAGCTACCCAGATTTTGTACTTTATTATAGAAACCTTAGGAAATGAATACAAAAGATATAAGGATTGTGGTGTAGATGTCTTTGAGGAACCATTATTCTGCCTAATACACAGAATGTTTCATAGACATTCTTAGAGCCTATGTTGAAACATACATTTTTACTTAGCTTTTTACAATGGCCACACTACTGGGTTTACATTTGGATCTGTCTTATCAATGTGTTAAATATTTGGAAAAAAAATGCCATGTGAAGAAAGGAAAAGTTTATTCTGTGGAGACATTCAGGATCATAAAGATAGAGATATGGTTGGCCCCCAGCCTCTCAGAGTTTCCATGATGCCCTGGTTAAGGAACTTTGCCAGATACATGATCCAGCCATTTGAAGGAGCAGAATGAGGTTTAAGGGATTGTCATAGATTGAATTGTATCTCCTCCAAATGTCTGTCAAGTTGACTGAGCCATGACCCTTAGTATTTTGGCAGTTATGTAATGATATAACCATCTCCATGATGTTGTCTGATGTGATCAGTCAATCAGTTGTAAGTTGGCTTAGGGTGGGGTGCAGCATCCTTACTGAGGTAACAGTCCTTCTCTGATGGAAGGGGAGCTTTGCTGAGGTGTAGCCTGCATCACTTTTTAATCTACAAGAGATAGAAGGATAGAGCAGGGCAGGAGGGTTCTCAGTATCAACAAGAAAGGAGAATGGGAGCAGAGTGCATTCTTTGTACTCAAAGTCCTTGTACTGATAACACTCAGAGGGAGATTGATGACAAGACACATGGAGATCTCTAAGGGGTACCAAACCCACAGATTGAAGACAAACAAGGGTCTTCCTGCAGAAGCAACACAGAGACAAAACCTTCCCCTAGAGCTCATGCTCTGAATTAAAATTTCTCGCTTCCTAAACTGTGAGAGAACAAATTTCTGTTTGTTAAAGTCATCCCATTGTGATATTTCTAAAACAGAGACCAACTTTAGTCCAAGTCCATTATGCTGCTTGGAGGAGCCAGAAAGGCAGCAGGTGGTCACAGGAAAGATGCTAGGATCCCAGTAATAGGCACAAGCAGGTGGAACGTCTCATATGAACCAGAGGAGAATGAATATAGAGAGACTCGTGTAAGTTAGAAGGGCGGCTTGTAATTGGACTCAAAACTCTGTTGGGGCAAATTAGGATTTCTCTTTTCCCAGAAAAACAGACTGTAAATTTTTTATGGGAACAGGCACAAGGAATTATGCCAAGGTGTAAAGCTTACTTTGAGGACCGATTGCCCTGTGATGGCTGACTTCATTAGTTGAAATGGCTACCAATGATCGTAAAGATAACTGTTTATTTATTGAGTGTTTACTATTTCCTGGGCTCTTTACAACTATCCTATTCAGTCTTCACAGTAATCCTGCAGTTTGTGTTTGAAAGATGAGGGAACTGAGGCTCAGGGAGATATAAAAAAGTGGAGTTAGGATTTACATGACGGTTGATCTGATGTCAAAGCCAGGATGCTTTCGTATCCACTGAACTTAAGGTAAGAAGTTAGAACAGAGAGACAGGGAACAAATGGGTCCACTAGAAGACCATAATGCCTGGAGCAATGAGGTCATGGTGCTGCCCTGAAGATGGATATTTATAAACAAGAGTGTGTTTAGGGAACTCCAGTGATGATGGCCAAAAGCCTGAGAATTCTATAATCTGAGAACTGTTCTATGACTATGGGAAGATTGATGTAGTGTAGACAGGATTCCACCAGTCGTTGTCAAGTTTACTTCAACTCTTGGTTTCCCTACCCTTCCCATGGCAGTCAGAGTGAAACTGTAATTCATATGGGTTTTTTGGCTGCTTTTTCTGAAATAGGTCACTGGGCCTTTTGTTCCAAAAATTACTGGGTGAATTTGAATCTGAAACCTTTTGGTTCGCACTCTAGTAATTTGCACTACCCAGAGACTCTATAAAGGATTCTAGTATTGTTGTTGTTAGGTGCATAGAGTCAGTACTGACTCACAACAACCTTATGCACAAAAGAACGAAACACTTTCCAGTCTTGCACCAACCTCACAATCGTCACATTTCAGCATTTTGCTACTGCTACTGTGCCGGTCCAACTCTTGGGGGGTCTTTCTCTTTTTCATTGACCTCAGCTTTATCAAATATGATGTTCTTCTACAGGGTTTGCTCCCTCCTGGTAATATGTTTGAAGTATGAGGGATGAAGTCTGGCCATTCTGGCTTCTAAGGAGCATTCTGGCTGTACTTCTCACAACACAGATTTGTTTGCTCATTTGACAGTCTTCGGTACTTGTAATATTCTTTTGCAACACCAAAACTCAGATGCATCAATTTTTATATGGCCTTATTTGTTCATTGCCTAATTTTCACATGCATATGAGATTATTGAAAGTGCCATGGCTTGGGTCAGGTCCACCTCAGTCCTCAAACTGATATCTTTGCTCTTCAACATGTAAAAGAGATCCTGTGCAGAAGATTTGCCTAATGTCATTTGATTTGTTGACTGCTTCTTCTATGAGTGTTGATGGTTGATCCAAGCAAAATGAAATATTTGACAACTTCAATCTTTTTCCATTGATGTGGATGTTGTTTATTGGGTCATGGTGAGGATTTTTGTTTTCTTTACATTGTGATGCAATCCATACCAAAGGCTGTGCTCTTTGATCTTCATCAGTAAATATTTTAAGTCTTCTTCACTTTTAGCAAGTAAAGTTGTTAATATTGTTAATGTGTCTTCCTCCAATACTGATGCCATGTTCTTCTTCATATAATCCAGTTTCATGGATTATTTTCTCAGCATACAAACTGAATAAGTATATTGAAAGAATACATCCTTGTGCATACCTTTCTGGTTTTTAAACCATCCAGTGTTCCCTTGTTCTGTTCAAATAATTGCCTCTTGTTCTATGTAAATGTTCCTCATGAGCACAATTAAGTGTTCTGAAATACTCATTCTTCACAATGTTGTCCATAGCTTGTCATGATCCACACATTTGAAAGCCTTTGAATAATGAATAAAGCACAGGTAAACATCTTTCTGTTTATTCTGTATTCTCTGCTTTCAGTAAAGATCCATCCGATGTCAGCAATGACAACCTTTGTTGCATGTCCTTGTCTAAATCTAGCTTGAACTTCTGGCAGTTATCTGTCAATGTACTGTTGTAGCTATTTTTGAATTATCTTCAGCAAAATTTTACTTGCAGGCAGTATTAATGATATTGTTCAATGATTTCCATGTTCTTTTGGGTCACTTCTCTTTGGAATGGGCACAAATATGGATCTCCTACAATCAGTTGTCCAGGTAACTATCTTCCATATGTCTTGGCATAGATGGGTGAGTGCCTCCAGTGCCACATCATTTTAAAAGATTTCAGTTTGTATTCCATCAATTCCCGGAGCCTTGTTCTTTGCCAATGCCTGCAGTGTCTTGATCATTTACTACCTCTTGAAGAGATTGAACATCGATCTTCTTTTATTTGGTATCGTAGCTGTGTATTCCTTCCATCTTCTTTTGATGCTTTCTGCATCATTAAGTATTTTGCCCTATTTGCTCTATTGTTACTGTCTAATTGATTCCAACTCATGGCCACCCCATGTGTGTAGAGTAGAATTCCTACAAAGAGTTTTCAAGGCTATGACCAAAGCAGATCACTAGGACTGTCTTCTGAGGTTTCTCTTGTTGGGTTTGAACTGTCAGCCTTTTGGCTAAACTGTTTGTAATACCCAGGAACTCCATGAAAGGTCTCTGGACAATACTAATTTTCTTTTTAGATACTTAAAGAGTCGAAAAGCAGAACAAGCCAGTTAGAAGGAAGTAAATTTCAGTCTCTTACAAAGTAATGCTCTCTAATCATTATGTATTTCCAATCTTGGGATGACATTTCAGTTATTGTTGCTACATTTCATAGTTTGTTTGACTTTGTTAAAGAACTTTCAGCAAAAGCCATCTGAGCAGGCAATATGGACTAAATGGTATCCCCTCCAAAAATATGTGTTGTATGTCCTGGTATAGCACTATAGGATAAGCACTACACCTCTAAGGCCACCAACCACTACTTGTAAACCCTATACAGGGTCAGTATGAGGCTACTGGATGTCACTTATCAACAACCACATTGTAGATGAAATCCCACTTAAGAGTAGTGTTTTC
>NW_006408594.1:7973452-7974554 GCF_000296735.1 Chrysochloris asiatica
TTTGTCTTTCTGACATTGAGATGTAACCCATACCGAATGCTGTGTTTTTTGATCTTCATCAGTAAATGTTTCAAGTCCTCTTCACTTTCAGCAAGCAAGGTTGTATCATCTGAGTGGCTAATGAGTTTGAACTGCCAACCTTGCAGTTTAGAACTACCTTGAGGTCAAGTACTTATCCTAGAGTGTCACATCAGCTTTAAGTCAATAATTTTTGAGGTATTAAAAAGTAGCAGATTAGGCACAGACCAAGAAAGCACAAATTGGGATAAAGTGATTCCACCTGGGGATCACCAAAGAATTAAGGAAGACAAATGAAGAGAAAATGATCTTTCCCTCAGAGTGGAGAGAGATAGCCTTCCCCTAAAGCAAGCACCTTGAATTTAGAATTCGAGTCTCCTAAACTGAGGCGGATTGGGTAGACGTGTAGTTAGGAGCTCGGTCAACAACAACACGGAATACTGGGCCAAGAGAGCTCATGAGATGGTGTTGGAACTCTGGAACAAATATAAAGGTATGTTAGGAGGATCAGAAGGTTTATACCTGGGGAATTTGCAGGAGAATCCAGAAATCTATTATTTTCTGGATCAAGACACTCAGCTGTTCCAGGAGCCGCCATCTTGGGAGAGCATATCTTGATTGTATCAGGGTTGATAGGATTAGGAGAGAATATCTTGATTGTATCTTGATTATATCAGGATTATATCAAGATTGACATCGAAATTTAAAGAGACAGTATAGACATAAAACCTTACTATTTGACCAGGGGTGTTGCGACAAACCCAGGCAGTGGCCGTCTCAGATTGAGCATCATCACTTACCCCAACCTTCGTGTCCCTCTTCAGGCACCATTTATGTCGGGGACTGTCCTCGACATAGTTGTGTTGTTCATGAGTGTTTGGTTCACTAGGAGGGGATATCCGGATGCGATAGCAAAAGAATACACAGACAGACAGAAAGAGGGGGACAATGAGGCACCCCGAAACCAGGGTGAATGAATCACTGGTGGACAGACTTGGGAGTACAGGCATTGTGGCCTCTGCAGGCAGCAACTCACTGCCCTGCAATCTTTACTGCATGCCCTCCAACCTGTAATGCACACCTG
>NW_006408594.1:7980194-7988982 GCF_000296735.1 Chrysochloris asiatica
GACATTGTTTCTTTATCCTGTGCATGGAGTTGCTATTAGTCAGTTTCAACTCAATGGTACCTGACAACAACAACAAACTGTGAGACAATAAAAATACTTTTTTGAAAGTGACCAATTTGTGGTATTTCTATTATAGTAGTACTAAGCAACTAAGACAACAGGTATACAGGTATCATTTGTGATCCAAAGAAGAATCTGTACTGAAGGGTTAGCTGTATAGGTTCCTTCCAGCTGTTAGATTCTATGATTATGGAATTTTCCTTTTTTTTCGCCTTTTCATAATTTGTTCAGTTCTTAAGTTTCCCTCCAAAACCTGGCCTTTCAGAAAGTCGTCTTAGACCACTTCAGGTCATCATGATGTAGCAGCCTTTGAAGATATATCCCTTTTTATCTAGACAAGAGATCAACAAACTTTATATGTCAAGGGACAGAAAGCATATAATTTAGACTTTGTGAATCAAATGGTCTCTGTTGCAATGACTCAACTCTGCCTTTGTAGCATGAAAGTAGCCACATACAATTCACAGGCACATTGGGTGGCCATGTTCCAGTTTCAGTAAAATTATATTTACAAAATCAGATGGCAGGTCAATTTGGGCTCACAGGAAGTCATTTGCTAACCCCTATTAAGACCATTTCAGCAATGTTTCCACAAATGGTTGCAACGCTGGAAGCATTGGCATTCATCTATGCCAAGAAATTTGGAAGACAGCTACTGGCCAACCAACTGGAAGAGGTCATATTGTTCCCATTCCAAAGAAAGGGCACCCAACAGAATACAGAAATTATTGAATGATATCATTAATATCACACACAAGTAATATTTTGCTTATGATACATTAATAACAGTTATAGCAGTACATTGACCGGCAACTATCATAAATTCAAGCTGGATTCAAAAGAAGATGTGGATTAGGGGTATATTTGCTGATATCAAATGGAACTTGGCTGAACGCATACAATATCAGAAAGATATTTACCTGTATTTTATTGACTATGCAAAGGCATTCAACTGTATGTATCATAACCAATTATGGATAACACTATGAAAAATGAAAATTCCAGAACACTTAATTGTGCTCATGTGGTACCTACACATATACCAATAGGCAGTTGTTTAAACAGAACAATGGAAATGCTGTGTGGTTTAAAATGAAGAAATATTTAAAATGTGTGTCAGGGTTGTATCTTTCACCACTTATATTCATCTGTCTATTGAACAAATAATTTGAGAAACTGGATTACATAAAGAAGAATGTAGCAACAAGATTGGAAAAAGATTCACGTATGAATAACCTACAATTGCTTGTTGAAAGTGAAGAGAATTTGAAGCAGTGATGAAGATCAAAGATCACGCCTTCAATATAGATAACACCTAAACATAAAGAAAACAAAAATCCTCACAACTGGATCAATAAACAACATCATGATAACCAGAGAAACTATTATCACTGCCAGGATTTCATTTTGCTTGCATCCACAACCAACACTCATGGAAACAACAGTTAAGAAATCAAATGATGTATTACATTGGGCAAATCTGATGCAAAATATCTCTTTAAAGTGTTTAAATGCAAATATATAACTTTGAGAACTAAGGAAATCATGATCCAAGTTATGACACTTTCAACCTACTCATATATATGGGAAAACTAAACAATGAATAAGAAAGACTGAACAAGAATGTATGCATTCAAATTATGGTATTGGTGAAGAATATTGATCATACCATGGGCTGCTGAAAGGACAAATGAATCAGTTTCAGAAGAAGTATAGCTAGAATGCTTCTTAGAAGTGATGATAGATACTTTATTTCATGTACTTTGGGCACATATCAAAGAGACCAGTCCCTGTAGAAGGACATCATGCTTGGTAAAATACAGTATCAGCAAAAAAGAGGAAGTGCTTCATAGAAATGGATTAACACAGTGGCTTTAACAATAGGTTCAAATATCATGACAATTGTGAGAACGACACAGGTTCAGGAAGTGCTTCCTTTAATTGTACATACATGGGGTTTCTATGAGTTGTAATTGACTTGAAGGTATCTAACAATAACAACAACAATTAGGACCATCTATTTTGTGAAAAATGATGCATTTAGAGTTATCTCTAGCCATAAAGCAATGCATTGTTATTTAATTTTCAATAGTTATATTTTCCATGTTGTCATGTTGTGTAGGCTTTATTTCCTTCATTACATTGGATAGTACTTTAGGGCATCAACATTCATGGAAACAGCAGTCAAAAAATCAAATGACATACTCAATTAAGAAAATCTGTAGCACAAGACCTCTTTAAAGTATTGAAGATCAAAGATGACAGTTTGAGAACTAAGGTGTGCCTGACTGAAGTCATGGTATTTTCAATAATCTCATATGTATTTGAAAGTTGGACAATGAATAAGGAAGACTGTAGAAGAAATGATGCATTTGAATTATGGTTTTGGAGGAGAATATCAAAAGTACCATGAATTGCTTAAAGAATAATCTGTGTTGGAAAAAGTAGTGAGAATATTCCTTTGAAGCCAGGTTGGTAAGATTTCATCTCTCATATTAAGACATATTATCAGGAGGTACCAGTTCCTGGAGGAGGACATCATGCTTGGTAAATTGGAGGGTCAGAGAAAATGAGGAAGACCCCCAAGAGCTGGATTGGTGAAGTGGCAGCATCGATGGAGTCAGCCTAGCAATAATTGTGAAGTTGGCGCAGGACCAGGCAGTGTTTCGTTCTGTTGTGCATAGGGCCCCTATGAGTTGGTACAGACTTGATGGCACCTGACAACAACAACAATATCCAGAACTGCGAGACAATACAATACATTTCTATTGCTTTAAGCTATGATATTTGCAGTACTCTCTTATAGCAGCCTAACAAATGAACCTACTAGGCAAGGACTAAGTCTTTCCCCACGTCACAGAATTAGTTGGATCCAGATGTCCTGATGTTTCTGCAGGAGGTCTCCTTTTATTTTGTATTATTGGGGAACCACACCAGACAATCACACCACACCAGACAATGCTGCACAAGACACTCACTCATAGGACTAGGAGCTAGAGAAGCAGAGGTGAGGACAACTTAGTTTCTACTCTCAAAAGGGTAAACTGAGATGAAAACATAACATTGCCACATACATCATACCTCTCTCTGTGCACAGTCTAGTATTATCTCAAATGGTTAGTTTCATACACAATATGGGCCCAGGGTTCTTTTAATAATAATAATTAAGGTTGCCATTACCTGGGAGCTTTCCACATGCCTGCCACTGTATTAAGCACTTTGAATGCGTTTAACTCCCGTTCCTTGGATGACCTCAAGCCCTTTATCACAAACATATTAAAATTTTAATTAAGAGAACACACCATGGAACACACATCTCCTCCATTAAGTGTATCACCTCATTAAGTGTCTTACTGCTCATAGGCAATGGGAGTTTCAAGACCACCACTGTCAGCAAAATGCAGTTATTTCCACTGCATAAGGAAAATGTAGCTGTTTCAAGAGTCAGGTCTGAGATTTCACAGGCTTCTTGCTGCTGGGCAACTGACATACTCACTTAGGTTCCTTAGGCAGTGGGTTTTGGGGTAATACACTTCAGCTTCAAGAGAATCTCTCAGAGTTGTGACTAGTTGCTAAGTTTGCACTGGCTTATGGAGATCTTATGTCTAACAGTATGAAATGTTACCCAGTTCTGTATCATCTTCATGATTGCTGGTCAGTTTCAGCCCATTGTTGTGACTACTGTGTGAGTCCATGTCATTGAGCATTTTTCTAGGTTTTGCTGACTATCTACTTTAACAAACATGATGTTCCTTTCTAGTAATTGGTCTTTCTGGAGGGTATGTCCAAAGTAAGTGAGATGAAATCTTATCATTCTTGTGTCTATGATTAACCCCAACTATTACCACAGCCTCTTTATGATGAAATGTCTTGTATTAGTGACATAATTTTAGCCTTTAACCATCGATCCCAAACACAAACAGAAACCCAATAACAAAAAATAAAACCAAAAGGCAACCAAACCCATTGTGATTGAGTCAGTTTTGATTCATGACGACCTACAGGGCTAGAACTTCTCTGTAGGGTTTCCTTAGCTTTACAGAAGCCCATCTCCAGATCTTTATTCCTGGCTCATCTTTTGGTTTAAATTTGATCACAAACTGCTTGTGTTGCCTGGAGACCTTTCATTTTAGCCATGTCCAGGCCAAATTTCCATCACAGCTGGGTAGACAAAGAAATTATTACAGTAAATAAACTCCTTTAAACTATAAGCACCACTTATAGGGTCTGGAAGGCATGATAGGTAGTTAATAGATATTTATTGATCAACTATTTAATTTACCCTAAAAATATGTTCACATGGCTTTTGGGACACAATATGCACCCCATCTATTTTCTGTAAAAACTTTAGGAGTTTGACTGTGATTTCCTTACAAACCTCACCCTTCTCTTGTCTATTTTCTGCTGCCTGTGTCTGATGTCAAATGTGCTCTTTAGAGAAAAATGTGATGAAGGCCTTACTGTTTTGTCTTCAGCCACCATGTCTAGATTCAAGCAGCATTTTCTAGTTCTCATTTGGAAGCCAGTAAATTGACACCAGAGAAAAGAAGATAGAGGAACAAAACTCAGCGACATCAAACCAGATTGTATACTCTGAAAGCTGTGTTCAAAACTGACTGGAAGCTAGCTGCAATACAAGTTCCAGGAAAAAAGATGACATTCAACCAGCATGACAGCATGATGTATTTTTTATAAAAGTGCAATCACATTGCTCTGGCTAGAGCAACAAGAAACAGAGAATTTGAGTTGTGTTTATTTCACTAGGGAGATCAATGGAAAAATACAAGGAAGAACTGAATGGGATGGGGTAGGGGGCAGATTCCAGGCTCAACTCTGTTGCTATGAGCAGTGCAAGTTTGAGCAAATTAATTAACTTCTCCAGGCTTTAATTTCCTCACAGGAAAAATAAAGCAACAGTACAGAAGAGTGTATCAGCTGCTGTCTAATGTCCTGCCCTACTCCGACATTCAGGGATTCTGTGGATTCAGGAAACATCACTTTGATTTTGAAAAAGAAAACAAGACAGTCTATAGTGAATTGAATGGTGGTCCTCACAAATCATATGTCCATGTCCTAATCTCTGGAATCTACAAATGTGACTTTATTATTTTTTTTTCAAAAAAGGGTCTTTGCAGGCATAATTAAGGGTTTTGAGATGAAGAGACAATTATGGATTATTGGGTGGACTGTAAATTCCAATGGCAAGTGTTTATATGAGAATGAGACCACAAAGAAGATAGATACACAGAGGAGAACGCAATGTGAAGAAGGAAGCTGAGCTTGGATTGATGTGGCCACAAGCCCAGGAATGCTGAAGCAGCCACCAGAAGTTGGAAGAGACAAGGCATGGATTTTCCCCTGGAGACCCTGGAGGGAGCACAGCCCTTTTGAATTTTGAGCTTCCAACCTTCAGAACTGTGAGACATTCCATTTCTGTTCCTTTTAAACCACCCAGTTTATAGTAATTTATCATAGCGTCTGTAAGAAACTAATACACACACCAAAGAAATGTAGAAAGAGGGACCTGTATCAGGAATTAGGCAAGGCAATGGTTTTTCAAATTCCATTATTTTTCCTTCTGAAACTGTTTGCCCAGTCTGATTTGGGCACGAGCATTTTATTAAATGCTTCTGAAACATCAGACCACTAGAGTAGCTGTGCTGCTTCCTCTTAAAGGGTGAAGTACCACAGTCCCTTTCTTGCCATAGTCCAGAGTAGCCCAGAGCCATGGGAAGATGGCCAGCTCAGCGGTCCTGTGCCCTTGGACTTCTGCAGTTTTTGAAATGGTTAGAGGTGTGGTTTTTCTCATACAGATGATATAAATAGAATCCTGATGTGGCACTGTAGGATAAGTAGTCAAGTACAAGGTCAGCTTGAACTGCAAGGTCTGTGGTTCAAATTCCCTGAGAAACCCTATACAGGGTCACTATGAGTTGGAACTGACTCGACTACACTTAGCAACAGCATGTATATGTATATGCATAAATGTATAGATATTTAAGGAGCTCTGGTAGCGTAGTGGTTACGAATTGGGCTGCTAACCTCAGGGTCAGCAGTTTGAAACTACCAGCAGGTCCATGGGAGAAAGATGAGGCTTTCTGCTCCCATAAAGATTTACAACCTCGGAAAACCTGTACAGGGTCACTATGAGTTGGAACTGACTCCACAGCACATAACCACCACCACTACCACATATATATATTTAAATTTTTTTATTGTGAATTGAGTGAAGGGTTATAGAGAAAATCATCAGTGTTACATGCAGTAAATCATACGTTTTGTCATACATTTGTTTCATCTCAGTGATGGCAACCCCCTTCCATGCAATAACGGTTATCCTGCTTTCTCCCTGTGCTTCCTATTTGCATTCCATCCACCTTCGCACTCCTTCTCAACTTAGTCCTTATGTAAATGTTGTACTTTTGACTTTGAATGATTGGCTATTTCATCATTCATAGTGTGCATACCTTACAAGTGTTGTCCCTTCTGTATACCTATCTACTGTTGGGCATGAGAGTCAGTTTCTTTCCAGACCTGAAGGGTGGTCAAAAGCCATAGTCTCAGGTTCCTCCACTGTCTTTCTGACCAGCGCACAAGGCCTTCTTTTTTATTAAATCATTTTGAGCTTTGTTCCACATTTCTCCCGCTCTCTTTGGGATCCTGTGATGTGATCCCTTTCGGAGCAGTTGTTAGTGGTAGCCAGGCACCATCTAGTTCTTCTGGTCTCAGAGCCGTGGACTAACTGATTCCAAGTCTTTTCAATTCTCATCACTTTTCCTTCTTCTGCACATGGAGAGAACACTAACTGCATCTTAGATGGCTGCTCGTGAGCTTTTAAGATCCCAAACATTACTCACCAAAGTAGGATGCAAAACACTGTCTTGGTGGACTATGCACAGATGACCTTTTAAAGGACACTTGTTATGAATAGAAAGAACTCTGGTGGATATAGGACAAACACTGAACTGCTAACCATAGAGTTGGCAGTTCAAACCTACCCGATACTCTGAGGAAGAAACATAAGGCTTTTTGCACCTGTAAAGATTTACAGCCTCTGAAACTCTATATAAGGACACTATGAGCTAGAATTGACTTGCTGGCACTGGGTTGGGTTATGAATAGAAGGAGCTCTTCTGGTGTTGTAGTGATTAAGCACTTGGCTACTAACCAAAAGGTAAGCAGCTTGAAGCCACTAGTGCTCTGTAGGGCAAAGATGTAGTTGTCCATTTCTATAAAAACTGACAGCATTAGACATCCTATGGGACAGTTCTACTTTGTCCTATGGGGTCACTATGTGTTGCAATTATAATGTTTTATTTAGTTTGTAGATTAAATCATGTCTTGCAAGTATGTGTTGGAATCCTAATTCACATACTTATGGATGTGAGCCTGTTTGGAAATAGGGTTTTTGTGATGTTAATCACATCATACCTAAATAGAATGGGCTCTATTCAGCAATCACTTCTGAGTTGTAAGAGAGCAGTTAGATGCAAACACACACACACATACATACACAGGGCAAGACAGCTACCATGTGAGGATTGTCTATAAATCAAAGAATTCTCAGGAACATCTGGAGTCATTGACAAAGAAGGACTGGATATGGCCAAGACCCTGATTTGGATTTTCAGTTTTCAGAACTGTGAGAGAAAACATTTCTATTCTTTCAAGCAACCCACTGAGGCATTTTTATTTCAATAGCAATAGTACATAAATACACCAAAAATCAAGAGTATGGCCTCTTGGAAGCTGTTGTGGCAGAACTTGTGTCCTGAACTAGGCAAGAGTTCTGGATAGCAGTCCTCCATGCTTTCTGTCCTCTAGACATCATCTCTTTGGATATTTCTTTCTTCCCATGTTAGGTGCAATGAGAATGAGCTTTAGACTCAGAAGTTAGCTTCTTATCCTGCTCCATCCCTCCCAGCTGCAGACTTTGGCACTACCCTAAATCTTATGGAGGATTTGTATCTCATGGATGACACATGAGTAATGAGATCCTCTTTGCAGGGCTATTGATGAATCACTGCAGTTAATATTTACTGGATGTTTGGAATGTGTCTGGGATAATGCCCAACACATTACAAGAATCATCTCACTTAATTCTTATAAGAATACTGAGGTAGTTTCAACTGTCATTTCCCTTTAACACAAGAGGTAGAAGGGCTAAGCACATTACCCCAGGTTATCTGGCCCTTGTGGGGACTCACACTCAGGGCTGTTTGACATAAAAAAGCCTGTGTTCCAATCCTTATTCCCCTGTGTTAGCTCTTATGCAAGAAAACTTATTATTTTGGTTGCCTTTTATAGTACTTCCCTAAGGCTACTATAACAGTTATAGACGTATTGTACTATGTACATTTCCTGAAAAATACCTCTTAATATGAAAACTAGCAAAGATGTCACTTTGTGGACTAAGTACACCTGACCCAAGCCATGTTACGTATTTTCAATCATCTTATATGCATATGAAAGTTGGATAATGAGTAAGGAACTCTGATGAAGAATCTATGTGTTTGAATTATGGTGTTCAAGAAGACTAGTGACTACACCATGAACTTACAGAAGAAGAAACAAATCTGTCTTGGAAGAAGTACAGCCACCAGAATGTTTCTTAGAAATGAGGTTGGTGAGATTTTGTATTTCATATTTTGAACATGTTGTCAGGATGGATTCGTTCCTGATGAAGGACATCATGTTTGGTAAAGTGTTTGTTGTTGTTGTGTGCTGT
>NW_006408594.1:7989157-7989739 GCF_000296735.1 Chrysochloris asiatica
TTGTTGTTGTTGTGTGCTGTGGAGTCGGTTCTGACTCATAGCAACCTTGTACAGGATTTCCAAGGCTGTAAATCTTTACAGGAGCCGAAAGACTCATCTTTGTCCCATGGAACAGCTGATAGTTTCGAACTGCTGACCTTGCAGTTCGTAGCCTGATTCGTAACCACTACACTACCAGAGCATACAATGAGAAAATTATATCGAGGAAATAGCTCACAATAGAGGTGGGTCAGGGTCTGGGTCAGATGAACTAAGATTGGCAGGCAAGTCCATCAGGAAGGGAAGTCTGGGGGAAGGCAGGTCCAGCAGACAAATGGACAGGCAGGCAGAGTAGGCTACTGGCTCAAGTCCAGAGAACTAGAGATTGGAGGATGAGCCACATGCAAGATCCAGACCTAAGCAAACATTGCCTGAGTGTCCATTATATTGGAAGAAGGCCATACCCATGACGAAACATCCTTCCAATTGATTGGATGCTCATAGCCAGTCATCATAGAGTTACTACATTGTGTTAGATCTCACCATGGGAATAATTACATCTCAACAGCCAAATCACTGGGAATCCTGTCTCACTCAAGTTGA
>NW_006408594.1:7990659-8003242 GCF_000296735.1 Chrysochloris asiatica
ATATATATTTATACATACATATACATTTCCAGTCCTTGTTTTTACCACTGGCCATGTGGCCGTAGTTGGTATTTAGAACTCCCCTTCTTCCATTACCCATTCTGTATTTCCCCTTTGTCCTTGCAAGCACCTCGATTGGTCATGGTTCTTTGTCTGGTGGTATGAACTAAACCTTCACTCTTGAAGGGTCTAGGTTATTAGTAGTCATGTTGGAATTGGCTT
Organism: Chrysochloris asiatica; assembly: GCF_000296735.1. NCBI lineage: Eukaryota > Metazoa > Chordata > Mammalia > Afrosoricida > Chrysochloridae > Chrysochloris > Chrysochloris asiatica. The sequence goes on from NW_006408594.1 coordinate 7,990,882, forward strand.
ATTGTAGTTTACCATTGATCGTAGTCACAGGACGTAGTGAAAACTAAAACACTTCCTAAGGACGCTCCTGGAGTCCACATGTATTTTTCTTTAGCTCCTTTATGTAATGTCAATTGAATTTCCCCCTGGGAATCAGGATCAATTATACCACCCAATACAGTACCTCCCTTCTTTGGCTGTTAATCAAGAGACACAAGGAGCGCAAAATAGCCAGGGGGCATTCTTACCTTCCAGTTCAATGGAATCAGTGCTGTGTCTCCAGGTGGGAGTAATCCTTTCTCTGAAACAAAAGCGTCCAGACCTATAGAGCATAGGGTCTCAAGGACAGGAAGCAAAAATTTTGCAAGTGGGTCACTATGAGTAATAGTAAGTAGCGTCCTTCCCACTTCCACACCTAGGTTCCTGGACCTGTGAATCCTTTCTATTGGCGAAACAGCACCATATATTGGCTAGCACCATATATTGGCTGCAGGTTTAGAGTATATATAGCCTCATGGAGAACATTGCCGCAACTGTGCAAGGTATTACCACTTAACTGACATCATAATTGTATCTTTAGAAGTATCAATTGCTTGATCAAGTCAGCTACTTCAGGATGATGAAGAATATGGTTGTTGTTGTTAAGTGCCATCAAGTTGGTTCTGACTCATGGCGAACCTGTACAGGGTTTCCAAGGTTGTAAATCTTTATGAGAGCAGAAAGCCTCATCTTTCTTCTGCAGAACAAGTGGTAGTTTCGAACTGCTGACCTTAAGGTTTGCAGCCCGATTCAGAACCACTACGCTACCAGAGCTCCTTAGGACGTGGTAAGACCAATGAATTCAATGGACATGTACTCATTGTAATACTTCGCTTGCTGTGAAATGGATTCCATTACCCAAGATGATGCTGTGTGGACTATGAGGAAGGTGGATGGTGACATTTTGTCTCTCATATTTTTGACATGTTGTCAGGGTGAACCAGTTCATGGAGAAGGACATCATGCTTGATGAAGTGGAGGGTTATCAAAAAAAAGAGGAAGCCTCCAACAAGATGAATTGACACAGTGGTTGCAACAATGGACTCAAAGATAACGGTTGGGATGGAGTGGTGTTTCATTTTGTTGTGTCTAGGCTTGTTATGAGTTAGAGCTAGCACCTGCAACAACAACAACAATACTATAACAAAGTATCACATTTGGGTAATTTGTTGTTCTTGTGGTTGTATGCTGTAGAGTCAGTTCTTTTTTTTTTTTGAAGTTATTATTGTGAATTGAGTGAGTTTACAGGGCAGATCATCAGTTTTACATTCAACTAAATCATATACTTTGATTACAATGATTATAATCCCCTCCATGAGACATCATTTAACAGTATTTCTCTCTATTCATTTTAGCTCATTTATTAAAAAAAACACTCAGGCATGTATAATAATTTACACCACCAAAGGGCACATTCTGCAAGCCTGCCTCCTGGCTGCCAGCTCTCAGTCCCTCTCTTTCCATGTATCTAAGAGTCCTCAGCTGCTCCCTCTCTCCATGTCCCCATTTCTGCCTCCATTTCTGGTGTTGCTGCTTCTCTAGATAAGGTCTCGCATTCTGCTTGTGCTCTCTTCCCTTGATGGTCCTAGGGTCCTCTTTTTCTTGATTGTAAGATTAACTACTCCCCTGTTTTTGTTCCAAAACTTCTACCTTTCCAATTGTGACCGTCGTAATTAGGCATGATGACAATTATTCACTATTGAATCATAAGAATTTTATCCTGTAGAGTCAGTTCTAAGTCATAACAACCATGTATAGGATTTTACAGGAGCAGGAAGCCTTAATTTTCTCCCAAGAAGCGACTGATGGATTCGAATGGCTAACATTGCAGCTAACAGCCTACCTCGTCACCCATTATGCCATCAGGGTAGCATAAAAGAACAATAGTGTATTCCCTCACAGTTCTGAAGATTGGAAGTCCAAAGCCTAGGTACTGGCAGGGCCATACTGTCTCTGAAGACTCTAGAGGAAGATCATTCCTTGCCTTTTCTAGTTTCTGGTGATCCTGAGCATTTCCTGGATTTATTCCAATCTCTGCCTTCATCTACACTTGGCTGCCTTCTCTCTGTGTCTTTTCTCTTCTTTTAATAAGGAGACTCGTTTTATTAGATTAGCTTCCACCCTAAACCAGTATGACTTTATGTTAATGGAGCTAATTATATCTACAAAACTCTTTTTCCAAATAATATTACATTCATGTGGTGGTTGTGGTTACGTGCCGTGGAGTTGCTTCTGACTCATAGTGACCCTGTACAGGGTGTCCGAGGCTGTAAACCGTTACGGGAGTGGAAGGCCTCATCATATGTATTAGGAATTAAGACTTAAATATATCTTTTTTCAGGGGACACAAATCAACCCACAACACATTTGCTGCAGTCTTAATATAGCTTGTTTTCCACCACGGGTCTCTGCAAGGTTCTTTTATCCTTTAAAATTAAAAAAAAAATTAAATCCATTGTTTTTTAGTTGATTCTGACTCATTGTGACCTTGCAGGACAGTATAAAACTGCCCCTGTAAAGTTCCCAAGGTTTTACAGAGTGTCCACATCTTTGTTCCGCAGAGTGGTTTTTGTTGTTGTTAGGGGCCAATGAGTCAGTACTGACTCATAGTGACTTTATGCACAACAGACTGAAACACTTGTCCAGTCCTGTGCCAATCTTACAATCGTTGCTATGATTTAGTTCATCGATGCTGCCACTGTGACAATCTGTCTCTTTGGGGGTCTTCCTCTTTTTCATTGCCTCTCCACTTTATATCAAGCATGATATCATTCTCCAGAATTGTCTCTTCTGATACTATGTCTGAAGTCTGAGAGACCAAGTCTAGGCATCCTGGCTTGTAAGGAGTATTCTGGCTGCACTTCTTCCAACACAGATTTGTTTGTTCTTTTGGCAGTCCATGGGACTTTCAATATTCTCCTCCAGCACCATAACTCACATGCATCAATTCTTCTACGGTCACCTTATTCATTGTCCAACTTTCACATGCTTATGAGGCTATTAAAAATACAATGCTTTGGGTCAGTATATTTGCATCCTCAAACTGATATCTTTGCTCTTGAACACTTTATAGTTTTTGTGTAGCAGATTTGCCTAATGCAGTATGTCATTTGATTTCTTGGCTGTTGTTTCTATGAGTGTTTGTGGTTGAACCATGCAGAATGAAGTCTTTGACAACTTCAGTCTTTTCTCCATTTATCTTGATGTTATTTATGAGTTTAGTGTTACGGATTTTTGTTTTCTTTACATTGAGATGCAACCCATATCTAAAGCTGTGGTCTTTGATCTTCATCAGAAAGTATTTTAAGTCCTCTTTGTAGTCACCAAACAAAATTGTATCATCTGCATACCTCAGGTTGTTAATGAGTACTCCTCAATCCTGATGCCACATTGTTCTTCATAAATATGTTGAAAAATACAACCCTTGTACACACCTTTCCTAATTTTAAACCATTCAGCGTTCCCTTGTTCTGTTCAAATGACTGCCTCTTGGTCTATGTATAGATTCCTCATGAGCACACTTAAATGTTCCGGAATATTCATTCTCTGAAATGTTGTCCATAGCTTGTCCCTCAAGTTGGAAGACTGGGGAAGAGTTGTCCCCTCAAAGTGAGTTGACTGTGGTGAACATAAAGAAGTCAAGTTTTTGGACCTTCATTTGTTTATGAGACACAAATCAAAATGAAGAGAGAAAGCTGTAAAACATCCATTAATAATCAAAACTTGGAATGCATGAAACATGAATGTAGGAAAGTTGGAAGTTGTCAAGTATGAAATGAAACACATAAACTTTGATATCCCAGGCATTAGTTAGCTTATTCAAAATGGACTTGTCCATTTTGAATCTGACAATCACATGGTTATTGTGATTGTCAAACTGAGGAGACAAACTGAAATGACAAACTGAAGAAGAATGCTGTCACATTTGTCATCAAAAAGAACATTTCAAGATCCATCTTGAAGGACAATGCTGTCTGTGATAGGATAATATCCATACAGACTGGTTGGTGCATTCAAATTATTGATATTTTGGTAAGTAGCTGAGTGCTTACAGCAAAATCAAGAAGCCAAGCTAAGCACTTGGCCGTTACCCAAAAGGTTCGTAATTCAAACGTACCCAGTGGCTCCCTGCGAGAGAAGACCTGGCACTCTACTTCTGTAAAAATTAAAGCCTCTAAAACCCTGTGGGTCTTTTTTTCTGTGGTACAGAGTCACCATGAGGCAGGATTGACTCAACAGCCCACAATGACTAGGGCAAAACCATGTGTTACTGAGTTAACTGTGATGTTGATTTCATGTGAGTCAGAGTAAAATTGCTCCATAGGGTTTTCATTGGCTGCGTTTTAAGAAAGAGATCAGCAGGTCTTTCTTCAAAGAGCCTCTCAGTGGAATTGAACCTTCAATCTTTTTGTTAACAGTTGGTGCATTAACCATTTATACCACTAACGGGTCCTGGTGTAGAGGAAGGGTCAACAATGGATCATGGGCCAAATCTGGACCACCAACTGCTTTTGTAAATAAATTTGATTGGAACACATGCTCTCTGTTTATTAGTACATTGTCTATAACTGCTTTTTCACTACAATAGGTAAGTAGTTCCAACAGGAGACCAAACTGAGAATATTTACTATCCGGCCCCTTAAATAACAAGTTTACTGACCCCTGGTGTAGAGAAGAGAACATAAGCTTTGCAATTTGGAAGAACTGGGTTGAAATCCATTTCCCAGCTCTACAACTTTGGGCAAGCCCTTGCAGTGTTCAGAATACCACTTTCGTCATTTGGGTTGCAGGCAAGCTGAGATGGCTTGCTCAGACAGTTAAATAAAGATGCATAACAGAATGTCTAGGAGCTCTGATGGCACATCAGTTAAGCACTTAGCTGTTAACCAAAAGGCTGGTGGTTCAAACTCACCCAGAAGCTCTGTAGGAAATAGACTTGGTGTCTGCTCCCATAAAGATTACAGCCTAGAAAGCCCTATGGGGTAGTTCTACTTTGTCACATGGGATATATATGAGTCAAAAATAGACTCCATGGTACCTAATAATAATAACAAGCAACGCTCCTGAACAGAGGTGAGGGGATGCCTTTCTGTGTCCCCTCCTGGTCCTCTCCCTCACTCTCGTGACAAATCTAGCTACGAGCATTTTCTGGCAGCCTGCTCTCCAGCCTGCCAGTCTGTTTTCCATTTCCTGGAAGGAGGCTGCCTTATTCCTTCCTAGTCCTGCGAGGTAGGGGGTGGAAGGGGTGACGGGAAGAGTTTGCATCCAGCACCTGCCTTAGCCCTATGTAACTTCTGTCCACATCGAACACGTCTGACTCTCCTTGTGAAATCCCCAGTCTTTAAGAGACCCAGGATTCTCCTGCACTGAAGAACTGGATTTGTCCAGCCGGTTCAGACCATCCTTCCTCCGAGCTGTGTAGAAATCTGGCTTCCCCACAGTGAGCAGCCTTTAGATTCTTTGAAACATATCGGCTTGGCCCCTGTTTTCCTTGACTCCCTGCCAAACCTATTACACGTGTCGGAGTAGCAAGGGACTGGAAGAATTACGATTTCCATTTGGCTTCTGCGGCCGCTTAGTCTAATTTGCACTGGCTTTGAAATATAGCGATTGCTGTTTTTGTTGCTTGGATGTGGGGCTGTTTCAAGTCCTGTCTCGTTTTTATCATGTTCTCTTAGCTTTTTCTTTTTCTTAGGGAGGAGGGGCCTTGAATAACGAGTGAGAAAAACAAAAGCTCGGCTTCCCTAAGAACCCCCTTTCCTACGTGAACTCATTTGCTTCAGAACCAGACTTCATTAAACGAAGGCCTATGTTCCTTGCAAGGAAAACATCTCATATGATAATGAGGTTATAGCTAATCAGAACATATGGGATGTTTTCACCATTAGCTCCAAATCCTAACTTGGGAGGGAGTGGGCTTGCGTGGTGGTTGAGGTGTATGCAGGATTCTGTTACTCACAAGGAAAAGTAATGCAGGAATAATTGCTTTGCTTCCTAGTCTCCTGTACTCATCTCCTTCTTCTCTTGCATCCTGATGACTGTCTCATGGGACAATGTCATCACAGCAATAAATGACAGTTCATGGAATCAAGAATTACTCTTGTCAAAGGTGCTGGTCACATTGTTGCCAAATCTACTAGGAACTCTCCTGCCCATTTCTGCTTGACTTCTTGAAAACACACCACTGACCACTTCATCTGGAATAAATTCTCTCTTCACGTAGGTTTTGGGACACTGATCTTGTCTATTTTTTCTTCTACCTCTCTGGAACCTTATTGTTCCTCTGCCCCTCTTTACTGGCTCATCTGTACATGCTTAGTAGCCCCCTCACTGCTACCTGATGTTGTTAGTTGTTGAGTTGATCCCAACTTATGGTGACATAATTGCTATCTAAGCAACCAGCTTTGGGAATGAAAAGAAAACAAGTCTATTAGTACTTCCCAGGTCCTTGCTCAACTGCCCTGTCTCCCTGTTTCTTCTCTACCTTTCTTCCTCTCTTCTTCTCTCCATCCTTTCCCTTGTATAGACTTTTAAAAAGCCAGATGCAGGATGGACACCAGAGATGCAAAGATGAGAGAGCACAGTCTCTGTCCTAGAGGACCTCACAGTCTTGGGGATTGTGACCATCACTCCACTTCCATCACCCAGCCACTCCTGGGCTTCAAGTTGGTGAAAGCTAAAATAGCCTCCAAGTCGCAACCTTTGATTATAGAAACTTTCCAGCACACTCTATTCAGGAGAGAAATACAAATCTAGGAAGGATCTTAAAGTCCATATTGGCCAATAACTTCATTTAGTAAAGTTAATGGAAGGGGTCATGGCAATTCAAAGACAGAATATTATTTACCAAATGTTATGCCATAGAAGTGGCTGATTCATATAGCAAGGTCCTTTGACTGTCTCTCTAACTACCCTCCCAATCACAATGCATGCATGAATAAGTATGTAGACTCTGGAGCACATGCACCAGGTGCTCCACCTTTCCCAGGGCTGGTGCACCTACCTCCTACTTCCTCCTTTCCTCCAGCTTCTGCAGGTGTTGACAGCTAGCAGTTTACATCTACACTCTTCTATACAGACTTGTCCTTGACTGATGAGACCATTTGGCCAGAGATGCCTGGGAGATTAAACCCCCATCATACTCTAGGGTGCATTGGCCTGACTGTTGTGTAAAATAAGGTTCTAACTCACTTGCTTCTAGGTAGGTCAACCTATGCTTTGAAACTCATGTCCAGGTTCCTGAAGAAGTCAGGTTGAGTCTAGAATTTGACTGAAGCCATGTTGCTGCCTAGCTTCTTCCATACCCAGTCTAGCTTTCCTGGCTCCCCACCAGATTTCTCCACACCTCAGGCCCTGCTCCTTGGAAATATGCTCTATGAAAGTTCTACCATTTCATCTCCCAGGGTGAGTTTCTACTGGATTGATTATTGTCTCTATGAGCCTGACCCAAACCATGGTATATTCAATTGCCTTGTATGCATGTGAAACTTGGACACTGGATAAAGAAGACTGTAGAAGAATCGATGCATTTGAGTTATGGAGTTGGTGAAGAATGCTGAAAGCACCATGGGCTGCTAGAAGAACAAACAAATCTGTGTTGGAATGAATAAGTATAGCCAGAATGCTCCTTAGAAGCCAAGATGGTGAGACTTTGTCTCTCATACTTCAGACATATTATTAGGAGGGAACAGTTCCTAGAGAAGGACATCATGGAGGGTCAGCAAAAAAGAGGAAGACCCCCAAGGAGATAAACTGGTACAGTAGTAGCAACAATTGTCTCAAATGTGGCAACAATTGTGAGGATGATGAAGGACAGGGTGGTGTTTCGTCCTGTTGTGCATAGGGTTACCACGAGTCGGGACAAACTGGATGGCACCCAACACAACAACAACAACAACAACAAAATCATGTTCACTCTGAGACTCAGAAAGTAACCATATTTGAAAATACAGTCTTTGAAGATGTAATTAGTTAAATTAAGAGAAGGTATTAATGAGTGTTGGTGTGCCCTAATGCAATGACCATGATCTTTTAAGAATAAGAAGCAGACATAAGGAAAATGTCATTTAATTGAGAGGCAGAAATGGCAGTGCTTCGCTGTCAAGGATTTCTGGCAACCTCGAGAAGCTAGAAGCAGCAAGGAGCATCTTCTGCTTCAGAGGGAGCATGGTCCTGCCAACATCTTGATTTCAAGTTTCTAGTCTCTAGAACTATGGGAGAATAAAACCATGTTATCTTGAGCAATCCAGTGTGTAATACCTATGACAGCCCTAGGTAACTACCACATTCTTAGATTTCCTGTTTCTCAATGAAGTAGTTGGCCTCCAGCGTGACTTCTGAGCTTGCATAGGCAAAGGTCACGCTATCAATGACTTCTACACAGTCTAAGAAGTCCACAGAGAGAAGTAACCACTAGTTCTGCTTTATGTATGTCTTACTCAGAGAGCACCATGGGCCCTTGAAAGATGTAAGCTGAAGAGATAGACAATATTTCTCTGGGAGCCCGGGGAAGAGCAATGAAGAGGTCTGAACTGAAGTGGAAGTGGTTATGAAAAGATTGGATGGCAGTACAAGAGCATGAAGCACTGTCGCTCTTATGCCAAGTGTTGCACTTCCTAGACGGATATGGTCTGGGTGGCAGAATGCAGGTTAAGTTGCTTTCATCTGAAAATCACTCAGAATTAAATGCCAAGAAGGGCCTACATTTAAGGAGAGGAAAATCAGTCTGGCTTGGATTCAAACATTTTTCTTTTCTATGCTTCTCAGCCCATATCCATCTGAGGGTGTAAGGATGCTCCCTGCGTGTGCATTTCATCTCCAAAGTCAGTGCAAATTCTTTATATGTACAGGACTTGGCTGGGAATGGGAATAGACGGTTTGTTTGATGGGAAGGCTACATTTGTACACATGAACAACTACTTGACTGAATGCATTCCAACATTGCTGAAATGAAAAAGCTTGTCATTAGAAGGATCTTGTATTTTTCTAGCATCCTTCCTTTGAGGTACTTCATTTCCATTGCCAACACCCTACTTCAAATGTCATCATTTCTTTCCTGGACCAGTTCAATAAACTTCTCATTGTTACTGTATGCTCTGTATCCAATCTTTCTCCCTTTCTATCCAGGCCCGACATAGTAAGCCACAGTAATATTTTAAAAACATAAATCAGAGGATGACACTCCATTGCTTCAAACCCTTTACTAGCTCCTCTTGCTCAAACCCCTTATCATGGCATGCAAAGCACTACACTTACCCAGTAAATATCAAGCATCTACTGAAGTACATGCACTCCTTACTTGACACTTAAAACAAGTTTATGAAGTAGGTTGTAGTTTCCTGGTGAGATGTAGGTAACCTTTCACTTATTAACTTGGACAAGTCATGAAAAATTTTCAACACTCAGTTTCGTCAAGTATTTTCAACACTCAATATTCCCATAGCAATTGGATCCATATGCAACACAGTACTTTTCAAACACATTTTAATTTTTGAAGCAATTTGTCTGTCTTCTGCACCAGACCTAAGGTGTATTGAAGACAAGCATTATTATTGTTTTTCATTGCTGTGCCATGAAAAACATAGTTCTTGTCATTGTTGTTTTTGTTAAGTGTTGTTAAGTTAGTTTTGGCTCATAGTAGCCCAGAACAAGGTTTCCAGTGAGTGGCTTGAGTTTGAACTGCCAACCTTGCCGTTCAAACCGACCTTTTGGTCCAGTGTTTATCCTACAGTGCCATACCCAGACTCACTCCAGTGCTTGGCACAGAGGGTTGTTATTCTTGACAGTTGTCATTCAGTTGATTCTGACTCATGGTGGTTCCATGGTTACGAGTAGAACTGTTTCATAGGGTGTCAAGGTTGTGACTGTTAGGAAGCAAATCCCAGACCTATTTCCTGCTTCTGAGTGATTTTAAACTGCCTTTTGGCTAACAGTTGAGCACTTAACTGTTTGTGTCACCCAGAGACCTTTTAAAGTATAGGATGGCACTGGTGGTGGTGGTGACAGTTGTATTCCATAGAGTTGGTTCTGACTCACAGCAACCCTGTACAGTGTTTCAAAAGCTGTAAATCTTTACAGGAGCAGAAAGCCTCATCTTTTTCCCTTGAAGCCTCTGATGAGTTCCAATCATAGCAATCCCACCCCTTTGACAATAATTGATTCAGGCATTGACATGTGATACAACACCAACCAAACTATGTAATCCAGACCTCATCCTTGACACCTCCCTCTCCTTCGCTTCTCATAGTCAATCTATCACCAGAAACTACTTAGTTCACTTCCTTGAATATATTCAGTCTATAAGTTAGGCCACTATCACTCACATGTAACCCATCATATAACCTACTACACCACCAAGGCTTCTCAAAGCACAGGTGTTGTTATTAAGTGCTGTCGGGTTGGTTCCAACTCATAGGATCCTGTATAATGTTTCCTAGACTTTTAAATCTTTTCAGAAGCAGAAAGCCTCAAAGAGATTGATGGGCTTGAACCACCAACCTTGTGGTTTGCAGTCCAGTGCTTATCCTGCAGAACCACCATGCTCCTGAAAGTACAGAGTGGTAGTGTGCCTTCAAGTCACTTCCAACTCATAATGGTCTTCACAGGGTTTCCTAGGCTGTAAATCTTTACAGAGCAGAAAGTCTCATCTTTCTTCCTTGAATCCTTGAGTTAGCAGCCTAATATGTAATCCATTATGCTATCAGGACTTCTTAAAGTATAGAGTTGTTATTGTTGTTATGTGCCATGGAGTTGGTTCCGATTCAGAATGACACTGTACAAAATGTAGAGTTGTTGGTGTTGTTAATTGCCATTGAGTTGGTTCCGACCCACAGCGACCCTGTACAGGGGTTCCGAGGGTGTAAATCTTTACGGGAGTAGAAAGCCTCATCTTTCTCCCGTGGAGCAGCTGGTAGTTTCGAACCGCTGACCTTAAGGCTCGCAGCCCAATTCGTAACCACTACGCTACCAGACTTCAAAAATACTGTTGAGGGAAATTTAATGAGGCAATGCATGGGGAAAGCACTCCTAACCACGATTTTTGCTGTTGTTTGGTGCATGAAGTCTATTCTGACTCACAGTGATGCTATATAGGGTTTTCAAAGAGTAGTTGGTGGGTTTGCACAACCTATCTTACAGCACCATGATACCAGCATCTTAACTCCTGGGACATTAGCATAGGGCAGCAAAAGATCACAGGGGACTTGTTTGTAGCTGTGTGACCCTGAGCGAAATCCACCACCTCTCTCATCTCTAGCCAGGATTGCTCTGGAGATTGAACCAGAATGTGAGTGGACACGTCCTGGTACAATGGCTTGAACATGAGAAGCACTCAGCATCCTGTGGGTTTCAGTTGCTGCTTGAACTCTTCTCATAAGGTTGATGGCATGAATGTGTCTCTGTGATTTTTATGGAAATGTCTATGTCCCTGAGTCAAGAAGAGATGGGCTGCGTGTACTCATAACTGAGTGAGGCTTAGCCTGCTTTTGAAGCCCATCTCCTTGATCAGTTTTCTCTTGATTTTTACTGTGTTTATCTATTGAGTCTCATTTTCCACTAAGCTACCCAATTAAACACCCATCTCTTCCTACTTGGACTCCTGGTGCAGTGCTGGACTGTGAACTACAAGGTCAGCAGTTGAAACCCACCAGATGCTCCTCTGAAACCTCATACAGGGTCTCTTTGAGTCAGAATGGTCTCGGCGGCACGTCACAACAACAGCAGCAATATCTTCCTACCTAAATAAGAAGATTGACTTCTAGTCTATGACTATTCTATTCTCGGAGTCTTTTCTATGACTATTATTTTATTTCTCAAATTGCTGTTGTTGTTAAGTGCTGACCTATAGTGAACCTATATAAGGTTTCTATGGAGAAAATCAAAGACAATCTCCTTGATATCCCATGTGAGTAAAATTTTACTAAAGGTAGTACAGAAATGGCTGCAAGCATACATTGACAGAGAACTTCCAGAGGTTCAAGCCAGATGCAGAAGAGGCTGTGGAATGAGGGATATCATTGCTGATGTCTGATGGATCTTGGGCTGAAAGCAGAGAATATCAGAAAAATGTTTACTTGTGCTTTCTTGACTACACAAAGGTTTTTGATTGTGTGGATCATGACAAGCTATGGACAACATTGCAAAGTATGAATATTCCAGAACACTTAATTGTGTTCATGAGAAATCTGTACATGGACCAAGAGGCAGTTGTTCAAACAGAACATGAGAACACAGAATGGTTTAAAATTAAGAAAGGTGTGCAACAGGGTTGTATTCTTTCACCATACTTATTCAACATGTATGCTGAGCAAATAATACGAGAAGCTGGGTTATATGAAGAAAACAT
>NW_006408594.1:8004157-8007897 GCF_000296735.1 Chrysochloris asiatica
TAGTCTGACGCATTAACCCACAGTGCCAATCTCCTGGCAAAAAATCTCTTTTAGATTTAAGTAGCTGCTTAATGAAAATATTAACTTTTTCTGGCAATTATTACCTGTCAGCCTTTTTTCCCATGTACCACATTTGACTGACTTTTTTTTTTTCAAATGACTGTCAAGTGAGGTGTGTGTTTAAGTGAGTGTGTATATATGAATGTATGGATATCTGACTGAGTGGGTGTGAGCATTTTTATGTGTGAGAATGTCTGCCAGTGGATGTGGGTCGATGTGGACATGTGTATGCTTGTGAGAGTGTGTGAATGTATATGTGCATGCATGTGTGTGTGAAAGAATGGGCATGAATGTGTGTGAATGCTTGTACATGTGTGAGTTTATGTGTGTATGTGGGTATGAGTGAGTGTGAATATATGTATGTGTATGAGTTTATATATGTGTGTGCATGTGAGTGTGTGTGTTTGATTATTTATGTGAGTGTGTGTGCAGGATTAGGGGGTCAGGAGTGAATGACCTTGGAGCATGACATTTGGAAGAATCAAGTGCCTGTACCAGGTCTTATTATTTTTTTCAGTCTAATTTCAGTTGGTTCATGTGTCGGGATGATATTTGTTTACACAGCTCTGGTAATTTATGGCACATAGTGGAACTGGGCTAAGAAATGAATTTACAGCCTGGAATGAGCCAAATAAATCTCAGTAACAACATCTCTCCTAACAGCCCCATTAAGAGCCCTCACGTCTATGGCTTCACCGCCTTGTGCTCAAACTGTGTTCCTAAGCCTTAAAAAGCACAAGTTTCAGTAGAACAGTTTTCATTTAACCCAAAGCCTCCCTTCAAATGGACCTCATCTCCCAGGCCACCCATAGCCCCTCAGTACACATTATCTAAAACTGCTAAATCAGATGGGGGAAAGTTATCAACAGAACACTCATATGTAAGGAAACAAAAATAGAAATTAATATATGGAAAGTACTTGACTTTGCTGGTTATCAAGAAAAAAACAATATGGAGATTCATTTCATCTCTGCTATGTAGTAAAATAGGAGCCCTGGTGTGGTGCTGTGGGTTAATGCACTGGACTGCAAAGTTGGTTTGAACCACAAGGTCGGCAGTCCAAGCTCACCAGCCACTCTTTGCAAACCCTATGCAGGGTCACTATGGGTCGGAACTCACTCGACAGCACTTAACAACAACAATAACAATGTAGTAAAATAGAGTAGACAATTTCTGCTGGCTGGGCAGTATTTTAATGGCATGCCCATGGACAATGTATGTCAGGGAAAATTAGTAAAATATTCTTGCAGGGCAATTTGTCAGGAGAGATCCAGAACGCTAAGATGTTTCAAACCTGTTGGTCCAGCATCATCTCCATGGTATGGAAAATGAGGAAATAATTCAGTGCAAGAGGGAAAATAACCAGTGTATCTGAAAAACCTTGGAGCAACATTTACCCGCATTATGAACAATTAGAAATGACCTCCAACATAATGAAGTACGTTTACTTAATCCTTGTAAAGTCAGTCACTGAAACACATGTCGTTACTACAAAGTAATTATAAAGACTATAGAAACCATAGAAAATGTGCATAACATAGTGTTTGAAGGAAAAATAGGCCACAAATCTAATCCATGATTAGAAAAATTAGGATGTAAATGAATCTGTCATAACTAGAGAAGAGAATTCAAGATGAGAATCTTTGCAAAAAGATCCTTATATAAGTACATTTGTAGTTTTCCCTCCCCCTCTCTTTGTGTATAATAATAACGTTTTAAAATATTCTTAACATTTGTGTTTTCTCTGCCTCTCTGTATATAATAATATGTTTTAAAAAATATTCTTAATCTTAAAAATACCAGTAGAGGGTAGAAAACAGAAGTATTGCATAGTTGTTAAGTTAACAAGTATTGGAATTAAACATGTGATGAAATCTTAGCCACTTAAAACAACTTTTCAACTTCTCTGAGTCTTAGTGTCTGTATCAGTAAACTGGGAATAAAAATACACTTTGTGTTTCTGGGATATTGTGGAGATTAAATGAGGCAATGTATATAAAGACTTTATTATAATACTTGACATAGCTAATTTTCAGTAATGGATTTTATGTTTACTTATATGTGTGTATGTTTGTCTTATCATATATCTATATTTATATCCATATCTATATATAGATCCATCAATCTTCCTATCTATCACATCTATTGGTTTAAAAAGACCTAGTGGTTGCCTAGTCAACATTTAGTTTCACACCAGTCATTATCAAATCAATCACAGTAATCTCATCTCTTTGAAAGAATTCATTCACAACCCCAACCACACTGTATAGCGCAGACCTCATCCTTGACACATCCTTCTACTTCACTTTTCATATTCCATCTATATCCAGATTCTACTGACTTTACTTCCTTTAATATCTTTAAATTTATTCAGGCTATAAATTGGACTACTATCATTCACATTTAAGGAGCTCTGATAACGTAGTGGTTATGGGTCAGGTTGCTAATCTCAGGGTCAGCAGTTCAAAACTACCAGCTGTTCTGTGGGAGAAAGATGAGACTTTCTGCCTCCATAAAGATTTACAGCCTCGGAAACTCTATACAGGGTCGCTGTGTATTGGGACCGACTCCATGGCTCATAACCACCACTACCACCATCATCATTCATTTGATCCCACTACAAGAATCTCAAAATTGGTTTCTTCATATAGGATATTTTTCATTTACATTTTAATCTCTAATCAATACAAGGATTTTAAAACATTAAAATATAATCACTCTTGCAATAAAAGAGTCCTGGTATAGCATTGTAGGATAAATACTGGACTGCTCACTGCAAAGTTTATGATTCAAACCTGTTATGATTTCTGCTCCTCAGAAACCCTGTCTAAGGTTGCTTTGAGTTGGAACTGACTTGACAATGCTCAAAAACAACAACAATAACACATGAATAAAAGTAAAATGATACTTAACATGGCTTAAGGGGTTGCTATGAGTTGGAATCAACTGAATAGCAGTGGGTATTAAGGGTACTATGTGACTTTTCAGTCCCATTTTGTCCCAAATGTCCACCCACAATTATTAGTCCTGGCTTTCTCTAATTTCTTTTGATATTTCATGCTGTCGTCTGCTATAAAAGAGTTTTTGTATTCTCTTCTCTCTATATGGAAAAATATTTCCTTCTTTTTTATGCCATGTTAGCTTGTATTAAAATTTCAGACCTTGGCTCAGTTGTTATTTCCTTTGGGAATCCTTCCAAGACCAGGTCAAATCTCCCTGTTACAGACATTCAGGTACTACCCAAATGGGTACTTAAAAGCCACTGCAATTTTGCATTTATTTGCATATCTGCGTGATCAGGATCTATTATTTTCTTCTGTAAACAATAGGCTTTTCAAACTGTTTGCCCTGGAAGCATCAAGTGAAAACCCCCTTCTAAGACTGAAACTCAAATGGTCTAGTGTGCTTGCTGCTGACCATTCTGGTCAACTTGTGAGTGAAAGTAGGGGAAATGCAGCAATGAAGACATGGGCTGAGTTTGGCCATGCTCCATTGACACCTGTTGACTTGAGATGAAGAATGAAGAGAAAGGGCTGGCTGGTCTGAAGTTTAGGGAGCTGTGTGAACTTCTGAGCCCATGGACACTGACCTAGCCACTGGGGGCTAAAGCTGAGAGTGAAGTGGCCAGATAGTCTGAAGTGTGGAGAGGCATGTGTGAACTCCCAAATTTGAAGATAGTA
>NW_006408594.1:8008842-8018167 GCF_000296735.1 Chrysochloris asiatica
AAATAAGATGCAAAAGGGAAGCCACAGGGCAGAAGCAGGATAACTGTTGTTACAAGGAGGGGAGTGGAATCATTGATAAAACAAAACTTAAGATTGGTTGTAAGTAAAGCTGAAGATCTTGTCTGTTTACCTTTACTCAATTCACAATAAAAAGTTAAAGACAAGCAAACAAAACAAAAACAGTAGGCTTCTGGTTTTTATTGACCACCACACTCTCCCTAGAATAGAGCTCAACAGATGTTTGTTGAATGAATGATGAGGAGCAGCCGTTGCCCTAATCGAGCCCTTTCATGTTTTATCTGAGCTGTAGCCACAGCCTTAGAAAATAGTCTTTGCCTCTCTAGTTATGTTCCCTCCAATCCATCTCTCACAAGCCACCATAACTGACTCTGAATCATAAATATGGTTGTCATAATTTCCTTTCATCATATTATCGTATAGTTCTCCATTGCACAGAAAACAAAGCATATTTTGTTCTCACACTAATTTTTTGACTTTGCTTCCCAACTCTACCCTCTCAACTATTCCCATTGCCTTTGTTCTTTCACATACACTCATATCCAGCTACTTGTTCTTCTCTGAGATTTTCTCCCTTTCTAGTCTTCTAGTTCTCTCCAATCAAGATCCCACTTCACCATTATCCCCTACCAAAATTGGATCTATCCTTCCAAGTTCAGGGTAAGTGTCTTCTAATAAAAGCTTTCTCTAACTCCTTAATTTATAATTGAATTCCCCTTTGTTAGATGCAAAATTTTGGCCTCACTGGGAGAACCAAGCTGTTTGCAGACCCAGAATTAGACCCAGTGAGGTGGGGCAGTAGTAAGCATAATATATGTGGTGCTGTGGGCTAATACATCAGACTGAAAAGTCTTTTGAACTGCAAGGTCGGTGGTTCAAGCCTACCAGCTGCTCCTTGGAAACCCTATACACGGCTGCTATGGGTTGGAATCAACTCGACGGTACTTAACAACAACAACAACAACTACACCCAGATGTAATAGATCCATATTTTTGCACAATAAAGAATCCATGTTTAACTTAAATCCAGAGGTAGGCTATGCTCACAAATATTTGCTACTCTGTCACAGGAACCTGAATCACTGTAGGACTTTGGAGTTTGGGGTAAAAGAAGAGGAAGGAAGGAGAGAAGATATCCGGGAAAGGGGTGTATGCACTTGTGTATATGTGTGCAGGGGAATAGGATTTGTTATGGATAAAGTTGTGTCCCTCCTCCTCAATACATGTTGAACTTTTAGTATCTATGGACCTGTCTACCTTTTGTGCTGCTTTTGGTATTTAAATATCAGTAACATAGCTTTCAGCATCACAGAAACACACACGCCACCAGAGTTCAACAAACTGACAGGCAAACAAAGAAGACTTGAAATATTTACTAATGCAGATCAATGACTATAGCCTTCAGTAAAGATTGCATCTTAATGTAAAGAAAACAAAAAAAATCATCCAACTGAATGAATAAAATAACATCATGATAAATGAAAAAAAGATTGTAATCAAAGATTTCCTTTTACGTGGTTCCCCAATCAATGTTCATGGAAATAACAGTCAAGAAACCAAACGATATATTACCTTAGGTATATCTGCTGCAAAAGACCTCTTTAAAGTGTTAAAGAGCAAAGATGTCACATATCAGCCATGGTATTTTCAATTTTCTAATTTTCATATCCACCACTAGTTTGTCAGTTTGTCATACTCAATGGCTTGCATGTTACTGTGATTCTAGAAGCTATGGCACCAGTATTTTAAATATCTGTAGTGTCGCCCATAGTGGAGGGAATTCAGAATAGCTTCCAGACTAAGACAGACTAGGAAGAAGGAGGGGTTTTCTACTTATGAATGTTGAATCACTGCAAACCTTTTGAATAGAAGTAGAACATTGTCAGATATAGGCCAAGAAGACGACAACATTATGAATAGCACTAGAATATTGTCAGAAATAGTGCCAGAAGTTGAGCCCTTCATGTTGAAAGAAATTGAAAATCTGAATTAGGAAGAACTACCACTTCAAAGTAGAACTGACCATGATGAAACAAATGGAGAAAAGTTTTGGGAACCTTCATTTGTTGATGGTGCACAATTCAAAATGAGGAGAAAAAGCTTTAAAAATCCATTAATAATTAGAACATAGGAGTGTATGAATCTTGGAAAATTGGAAATTGTCACAAAAATAAATGGAATGCATGAAGATTGATACTCTAGACCTTAGTTAGTTGAAATGGACTGGTAGTGGTCAGTTTGAATCTGACAATTATGTGGTTTACTATGCTGGGAATGACAAATTGAAGAGGAATGGTGAAACATTTATAATCCAAAAGAATATTTCAAGATCTATTGTGAAGGACAACACTGTCTGTGTTAGGATAACATCCATATGCCTACAAGGAAGACCAAGGAGCTCTGGTAGCGTAGTGGTTACGAATCAGTCTGTGAACTGTAAGGCCAGCAGTTCGAAACTACAGGCTGTTCTACAGGAGAAAGATGAGGCTTTCTGCTCCCATAAAGATTTATAGCCTCAGAAACCCTGTACAGGGTTGCTATGAGTTGGAACGACTCCACGGTACATAACCAACCAACCAAACAAGGAAGACCAGTTACATACCATCAGTATTCAAATTTTTGTACCAATCACTAAAGACAGTGATAACAAAATTGAAGAATTCTACCAAATTCTTCAGTCTGAAATTGATTAAATATAAAATCTAGTTGTGCTGATAATTACTGGTGATTGGAATGCAAAGGTGGGAAACAAAGAGGAAGGATCAGTAGTTGGACAATATGGCCTAAGTAACAGAAATGTTGCTGGAGATTGCATGATAGAATTTTCAAGTCTAATGACTTATTCATTGCAAATACCTTTTTAAAAAAAGCATAAAAGACCCCATCCAAGACTGAAACTCAAAGGGAACACATGAGCAGGCATGTAAGATTGCTGGTGACCACGTTGGTCTACTGGTGAGTGGAAGAGGGGACAAGGCAGCAATGAAGATATGGGTTGAGTTCGACCATGTTACATAGACTACTGTTGACCTGGGGATGAGAGAGAGAAGAGGAAGGGCTGATTTGTTTGAAGTGTGGTGAGAACTTGGGACTCCTGAGTCCATGGACAAGGACATAGGCATGGAGGTCTAGAGCTGAGAGTGAAGTGTGTAGCTGATATGAAGTGAGGGGAGACACACAAGAATGCCTAAGCTTGTAGATAGTACTCATTGGACCTAGCTTCAATGGTTTGATCATCAGAATTTAACGAGGAGAAGATAAAAACAATTTTTAAAAAATAAAAGAAATAAGTGTAAATTGCCACAATTTGATGAACTTGACCTATGCTTATGGATGTAGTAGCTCAAAATACCAACTGAGAGCGAAGAAGTCTTCACATCAAGTATCAATCTTATCCCCTCTGTATACAGGGTTGATAGGGATGGGCAACTTAGACATTGGCTACCTAAAATGGGGGTGGCTTACAAGTTTTCAACAGGGAGTTTAGTTTAAGAGTATTCAGGGGAAGATAGATTTCCCACTGAATAGTTTTCATCTTGTCTAGATGGGTCCGGTAAAAAGAGATGGGGATAAGATTCTTATGATTCAATAGTGAGTAATTGATACCATGACTAATTGCAACTGTCACAACTGAAAAGGTAGAAGTTTTGTAACAAAAAGAGGGGGTTGCTCTTACAGTCCAGTAACAGAGGACCCTAGGATCATCAAGGGAGAAGAGCATGAGCAGAATATAGGACCCTATCCAGAGAAGAAGTAACACCAGAGATGGAGGCAGAGATGAGGACATGAAGAGCAGCTGAGGACCCTAGACTCATGGAAACAGAAAGGCTGTGTACTGGCGCCAGGAAGCAGGCTTGCAGAATGTGCCTTTTGGTTGTTTAAATGATTACATATATTCCTGAGTGTTTTTGTGTATATCCCCACAAAACCCACAAAAACAAAAACAAAAAAAACAGAGGGAATAGAAGCAAATACTGTTGAATGATGATGCACGGAGGAGATTGTAATCATTGCAATGAAATGATGAGTGTAAAACTGATGTTCTCCCATGTAAACTATCACTCAATTCACAATAAAAACTTTAAACAAAACATAAAATACTACTACATGCATGAACCTCACAAGATTGAACACACAGAAATAAAAATTGACTACATCTGTGAGAAGAAACGGAAGGAAAACTCCATATTATTAGCCAAAACATGTCCAGGGGCAGACTGTGAAACAGACCATCAATTCCTCATTTGCAAGTTCAGGCTAAAGTTGAACAAAATGAAAATAAGTCCACAGGAGTTAAAGTGTTCAAGAGCAAAGATAGCAGTTTGAGGACTAATGTGGGCTAGATCCAACACATGATTTTTTTTTTTTTAATTGCTTCATATACATGTGAAAGTTGGACAATTTAATTAGGAAGACCATATAAGAACTAATACATTTGAGTTATGGTATTGGTGAAGAATATTAAAAGTATTATGGACTGACGGAAGAACAAAGAAATCTGTGTTGGAAGAAGTGCAGGCAGAATGCGCCTTAAAAATCAGGATGGAGAACATTTGTCCCTCAAACTTTGGCTATATTATCAGGAGGGATCAATTCCTGGAGAACGACATCATGCTTCATGAAGTGAAGGGTCAGAGAAGTAGAGGGAGACCCCAAAGAGATGGATTGGCACCGTGGCAGCAGCAATGGGCTCAACTATAACAACAATTGTGAGACTGGCACAGAACAAATCAGTGTTTTGTTCTGTTGTGCAAAAGGACAACATGCTTGGTAAAGTGGAGGGTCAGTGAAAAAGAGGAAGACCCTTAATGAGATGGATTATTATGGTGGCAATAGTGATGGGCTCAAACATAACAATTGTGAGGATGGTTCAGGATGGGGCAGTGTTTCATTCTATTGTGTGTAGGGTCACTATGAGTCAAAGTCAACTTGTCAACACCTAACAACATTAACCACACATATCTTTGGACAATGAAAAAGGAAGATAAAAAAATAATTGATGTATCTGAATTGTGGTGGAGGGGGAAAATATTGAATACACTATGGTCTGCCAGTAGAATGAACATATCAGTCTTGGAGGAATTATAGCCAGAATGTTCCTTGAAGGCAAGAATGGTAAGATTTCATTTTCCTTCATTTGGACATGTAAACATGAATGATCAATAGTCAGGAAGTGACATCACATTTGATAAAGTGTAGGGTCATTGGGAAGTAGAATTGATAAAATGGATTGGCACAATAGCTAGAACAACCGGCTCAAACCTACCAACTATTGTGAGGCTGATATTTGTTGTGTTTCTTAGGTGCCATAGAATCGGCACTGATTCATAGCTACCCTATGCACAACAGAATGAAACACTGCCAACCTCACAATCTTTGCTACGCTGAACCCATTGCTGATGCCTCTGTGCCAATCCATCTCATTGGGAGGGCGGGGGTCGTCTTCCTTTTTTTTTTTTTTTTTTTTTTACTGACCCTCCACTTTACCAAGCATGATGTCCTTCTCCAGGGACTGATCCCTCCTGATAACATGTCTGAAATATGAGATACGAAGGCTGGCCATTGTGGAATGGGTAATATTTTGTCTTGCCATAAATGGGGTTGCTTACATCTCAATGTCAAGAAAACAAAAATCCTCACCACTGGACCAATAAACAACATTCTTATCAATGGAGAAAAGATTGAAGTTGTCAAGGACTTCATTCTTCTTGGATCAACTATCAACACTCGCGGAAGCAGCAGTCAAGAGATCAGACGATGTATTGCAATGGGCAAATCTGCTGCACAGGAACTTTTTAAAGTATTGAAGAGCAGAGATGTCAGCTTGAGGACTAAGGTGCGCCTGACCCAGGCCATTGTGTTTTCAATAGCCTCATATGGATGCGAAAGCTGGACAGTGAATAAGGAAGATCGTAGAAGAATTGATGCCTTTGAGTTGTGGTGTTGGAGGAGAATACTGAAAGTGCCATGGACGGCCAAAAGAACCAATAGATCTGTTTTGGAAGAAGTGCAGCCAGAGTGCTCCTTGGAGGCCAGGATGGCTAAGCTTCGTCTCTCCTACTTTGGACATACTGTCCGGAGGAAACAATCATTGGAGAAGGATGTCATGCTGGGTAGGGTGGAGGGTCAGAGAAAAAGAGGAAGACCCCCAACGAGATGGCTCAGCCAGGTGGCATCATTGATGGACTCAAGTGTGGCAGCGGTAGTGAGGTTGGCCCAGGATCGAACATTGTTTCGTTCTGCTGTGCATGGGGTCGCTATGAGTCAGTTCTGACTCGATGGTACTTGACAACAACAACAACAACATGCGTTGAAACTGACTCTATGTCAACTAGTAACAACAATCCTTTTGGATCTTGTTTGGAAATAGGGTCTCCTTTGATATGGGAATTAGATTTTACCCAAGTAGGATGGAGTCTCTGTCTAATCACAGAGATATTCATACAAGAAAGAAAAGTCCATGTAGGGATTGTCTATCTGCCAAGGGATTGAGCAATGCCTAGACTGCCAACAAGGAGAGAATAGAAATATTTGAGACCCTGGTTTGGGTTTTTAGCCATAGAACTGTAAGAAAATAGATTAACACTCATTAAAGAACTTTACCTGTGGTATTTATGTTACAAAAGAAGTAGGAAACTAAGGGAGCACTCTATAGTCCAGCAAGAGGAATTACAAGCTAGACAAGAGCTCTTTGTGGCAGGTGTGGAGCTGTTCAGAACACATATTCCACCACCAGCTTTATTCTCCAGCTTCATTTTCTCCTCTTGCTTCAATAAAACACTATCTGTGCCTCTCCCAAATTCAATTTCCAGTAAATCTCTTTTAGATGTGAAGGGATGAAGTCTCCTTGTCCTTACTACTTAACCACTTTTCTTTGAAAACACCTTTATCTCAGTAAAATGCACCAGTTTAAAGAAAAAAAAAAAAACACATGGTTGCTCATATTGGTAGCAGGCAGACAACCGAGGTCTGGGAAGCTCTGCTGTGTACAACACAACTGCTTTTAGATCATTCTGAATGCCAGTACTGAAACTGGCCTCCTCCAGCCCCTTTGCCAGGAAACGTCTGAAAGAAAATGAAAGCAGCAACCTGCCATTTTGTTGTTCACTCCTTTTTAACGAGTCTTGAGTGGTTGCCTTTTCTCCCTAACAAATAAGTAGGAACCATCTTGGACTGAGAGGTAAGACTTGATTTCCTTTTGGGAATGTACTGCACAAACAGGCACTGGTCATCAAAAGATACATTAAGGGCAACTTGTGAATACAGAGGAGAAATACTACAGACAGTGAAATTGGAAATGAACTTGCCAACAAAGTTAACTCCCTCACTTCCTCAGGCCATCTTCTTTACAGGGCAGGAAAACTTGTACTAAATCATACCACTGTCTTTTAAAATGAGACTTTAAAAAAAAAAAATCTTTGCTGAAACACAAGTAAGCAAACAAACAAATCCTACAGCTCTGCAGCTTAGGATGTGGTCAGTTTGTGGCAGAGAGAGGAGTGGCCTTGTCCATTTCTGGGGCAGATGAAAATGTTTGCAGACTCATTGCTGGCTCTAGGGATGGGACCCAGTCAGGGTCTGAAGCAAATTACAGTGTGTGTGGAATCATGTGGCTACCTGCCTCTCTTGTTAATAAGAACGATGTCGGGGTCTTTAATTGGTTTCTGGACCTGAAACCAAAGCTTGTGCCATGAATCTGGCAATTACCCCACCACCCCATGGTGCTAACCCTTCAATTACTCAGTTACCGCATGCTGCCTGATAGATCATTAGCTCCATGCGACTCCAATCTACATCTCAGGTATGTTTCCTGTGAGTCAAGTCCACTTCCCTAGTTCCACAGCAACTAGAGCATGGGTTGCATATACATAGGGACGTGTCCATCATACACTGAAAATGACATGGAGCTTCTGATTTCCAGACCAGCTCTGGCACACAATGTTGGGTTTTCAAATTTCAGTGCATCTCTCTATAATTGAGGGGTTTATTGGGTCTACCTCCGTTGTCTAATTCACAGGTTATAGTGAGATGCTGTGGAACTCTATTGAACTTTTAAAAGTTGTGTGCCAATTCAACATGGTTTAGTGGTAGATTTTGGCTTCCAAGCAGGAGACTTGTATCCAGTTCCCAGCCAATATACCTCAAGCTCAGCTACCATCTGACAGTAAAGGCTTCCAAGCTGCTAAGATGCTGAAATGGTTTCAGTGAAGCTTCCAGGCTAACATGGACTAGGAAAAAAGGCCACTGATTTACTTTAAAAAACCAGCCAATGAGGGCAGTATGGGTCACAATGGTTATCAGCCACTTATCACTGGGATGACACAGATCTGTTCCATTGTACATGGGATCACCAAGAGTTAGGGTCAAACCCTACTACTGTAGTTAGTAAAAATGACCTATTAACAATCTGAAGGTTCTGGTACATGTTCCCACTCCCTATCCCCCTGTAGTCCCTCTAAAGGAGACAAGAGTTGGGAAAGATGAATCAAACTCATGGTCATATTTTGGGAGAGGGCGTAAAAAAACATCATGCATAATTACTTTTATTAGATAGTTGAGCAGAGCATGAGGATGCTCTATCCCTTCTCTCTTTCAATTTTTACTTTTTCTCTGTTTTCCCAAAGCAGATACTGTGTAATGGACTCTGGATAGTTCTTTACCCTGAGAAGGCTGGGAGGACCAAGAACAGTTGTTTCTAAGTGTTGAGACAGTAAATGTTTAACTATAGCTCTCCAAAAAATGAAAGAAAATGCCCAATTTATAGTGTTCGCCACTTTCTGTGTTGTAAATTCTCCCCACTCCTCCGCTATGTTTGTTTTCAAACTCCCACTGGAAAGTCACTGGTAGTGGGGTCCTGAAATTATTTTCTCAGTTGACCCTCCCAAACCTGTTGGGGCTGGCTCCAGTTCATCACTCAGCAAGTCTGCTTACTCTTCACTTCCCTGGCATGTTAGTTGCTGTTGTTTTTAGTTGCTATTGAATTGGCTTCTCCTCATTGCTACCCAATAAACAATATTCAAAATATTGCCTGATCCTGCAACATCTGCATGATTGTTGGTGTTTTTCAGATTGTTGTTGCAGCCATGGTGTATTTTGAGTAACTTCCAGTCTAGTAGTTCATATTCCAGCATTATACCAGACAATTTTACTAAAGGTAATACAGAAACAACTTCTAGTATACATTGACAGAGAACTTCCAGAGGTTCAAGCCAGATTCAGAAGAGGCCGTGGAACAAGGGATATCACTGATGATGTCCATGGGTCTTGGCTGAAAGCAGAGAATATCAGAAAGATGTTTACCTGTGCT
>NW_006408594.1:8039585-8045525 GCF_000296735.1 Chrysochloris asiatica
TCTCAATGATAGAATATTATGGGGTATGGTTGTAGCTTGGCTATATAGCCACAATTGTTTTCTCTTCTTGGGTAATATAGGGAGAAAATGCTCCCACCTCCAGGAAAAATGTGTTATCAAAAGGACCAAAAGCAGAAGCAATATAGGAGCAGAGACAAACACCACAACTTTGAAACAAAAATAAAACTCTGGCCAACTGTCCACTCACCTTGTTACACAGGCAGTGTATGTGCATCGTAGAAGCATCCTGCAGTGGGTTGGTCCACTCGCTCAGGTCCCTCCTCTAGTCACTACCGTAGAGGTGCGCAGATAGATAGTGAGAAGTTAATGGAAGAAAAATTGTCTACTATTTTTGTCTCCAAATGTCAGTTAGGTATCTTTGTGTGCATAGCATAATTCTCAAGATAGTTGCATCCTTTTATGTTGTGGTTTTACAGATTGTTCATATAATTTGTCTGTCAGGTCTGACAGACCTGCTTTTTTCTTGCTAGATAGGCCAGAGTAAATGGTCCTGCACAAGTTAATTTTAGGGCTGCAACCCTGAGGCTGATGTCATAAGCAGCTGTCAAGCTCTTTCTCTCTGTGCCATGGGAAAACTGTGGGCTCAGTGCTGGACTTTTTTTGGGGGATTCACACCTACCCACCTGAAGGTGTCTGGGCTGGGCAAAGAAGCTGGAAAGACATGGAAGAGGAGGAAAAAATGTGTGTAGAATCCCCCACACCTCCTTTTGCAAATGTCACTGCACTGCTTTTAGTGCCAGTTCACTGTGCTGGTCTGACTGTAGTCCTATCCTCTGAACTCCACCCTGGTGCCATGGCCACAGAGGGGGTCCCATCTTAATAGATTCCTAAATCACAGCATTTTCCTTTATATCATGATTTTTTTACACTTGCACATGCAGGAAACTGATGCCCTGCATCTTATGCTGGATCCAGAACTCTGGTGTTGTTCGGTGAATACAGCTTCTCTGGGTTTTCAGTCCCTTCCCCGTAGAGCCTTTCCTACCTGGCTGTCTCTGCCACCACAAAAACCCCTCCATGACTTTTAAGTTGCTGTATCTAGCAGATTTATCCCATTGCTTAATGTTAGTTCAACTGTTAGTGTTTCCTTTCTTTTTCAATATCTCTTCTCTTGGCTTTCATGATGGACTGGAATTTGCAAAATGTTGGTGCTTTGCACAATATCAAGAATGGAAAAAATTGTGGATTGACACCCTGATAGACACGTAATCTCTTTTTAGAAACAAGGGCAGTGTGTGCATTGCATATCATCCGAATCCCTAGCTTGGTAGAGTCAGAGATAATGGTGTCCACTCAAAGATGGAAGCTGACCACACTGCTTTGAACGTGTGTCCTTCTCTACAGTCCTAGAAATAAACCTGTCTCACACATAAGGCTCCTAGAAGGGTTCTTTACACCTCTTTCTACTCTCCCATTCTGGTGATTGTGCAAGGCTCCTTCATTTTGAAAATGCTAGCATGTTCTGGTTTCACTTTGTTTGCTATGATTGAACAAGGCAGAACTGGTTGGAAGACCTGGGCTGCCAACCAAATGTCATCAAGTATCATTCAAAGCTCACCTGACCTCTCAACAGAATCCAAAGTAAAATCAACATGGTATGGAGTGGGTATAAAAAGAGGAACCTGAAAATGAAGACATTGAAGAAAATCAGGTGAAGTCATGAATTAATAGGTTTGAAAAACTTTGAAGCCCTGTGTGGTGGTGGCAGTGGTGGTTTAATGCTATTCAGTTGGTTCTGACTCACAGAGACCAAAACTCTCATCTTTTTTTTCCCAAGGAGTGGATCCAAACTGCTCACCTAGTGGTTAGCAGCCTAGCTCATAATCCACTATGCTACTAGGGCTCCTGAAGCCTGTGTTGTTGTTGTTAAGTGCTGTTGAGTTGGTTTTGACTCATAATGACCCTGTATAGGGTTTCTGAGGAGTAGCTGGTAGAATTGAACTGCCAACCTTGTGGTTCGAAGTCCAGTCCTTACCTTACAGCACTACACAGCAGGAGTTCGAAGCCCTGTGTAGGACCTAGTAAAACCAGAATATTGCTTTATCAATTACTCCCACTTGATATGCTTCCTAAAGAAAGAAATGATGGGAAACAAGCATCAATTTACTCTGAACTGAATCAGTGCTTTGTTTATCATAGCATGGGCTTTGGATAAACTTGGTTTTGCATACTTGATTTAGTCTTGAGGTTAAGTGATACTTATCTCTCCTTCCAAGTTCAATTCCACATCTGAAGTTAAGCCCATTATCCTGACTGTGCACCTAGGAGAAAGTGGAGATGGCCTTGAATGCAGTTCACCAAATATTTCCAGTCTACTTTTCCTTGATAGGATCGTATGTCCCTGACAGTTGGAAAAAAGGGGTCCTGGTAACAATGGTTAAGTTCTCAACTTTCAAACTGAAAGTCCAGTGTTTGAACCCACCAGTGGATCTGCAGGAGAAAAGACCTGGTGATCGCTTTCCATAAAGATTATAGTCTAGGAGGCCTAAAGAATTGTTCTACTCTGTCATATGGGGTCTCTACGAATTGAAATCAATTAGATAACACATAACAACCCCCATCTGCCTGAAATTACAGCTGCCAAGGCAAAGTGAAAGGAATGTGGCAGAACCCAGGGAACCTCACAAGCTTCACATTTCATTATTTAAAGTATATCACATGGTCTCCTCTAACTTCCAAGGGTTTGTTGTTGTTGTTAAGTGTTATCTAATTGATTTCAAGTTTCTTATGTGCATGAAACAAACATGACTCTGTCCTTAATCTTTCCTTTTTCTGATGTTCTTTTCTGCGTTCACAATTCTTGTGTTCTTGAAGGTCTGTGTCCAAAATTTACCCTCAGAAGCTTCTGAATGCTTCATTTATTAATTCTTAATCTGTCTTCTTCCAAGTCCTCTCCCACCAAATAAAGCATTTATTGTGTAATGCTGGCACTGTTGTCTGCTGTTCAAAAGGCTGATGAAGTTCTGGTCTATATAGAACACAGTAGAGAAGAAATCTCTTTCTAGCCAGGGGAGAGTCAAATGAGAACTTTATCCTTTCTCAGTGTAGCAATGGATGACAATAATTAATGCTAGCAAACATGGTTTTTTTTATTTTCTTGGAATTTGAGCCAGTTAAGATGTCTTAGGGAGGGATCAAGTGTTTCTAGTTCAGATATACACAGATATTTCCTTTAGTTAAATGAATAAGTAAAAAAAAAAAAAAAAAAAAAAAAAAAAAAAAACTGAACAGAACAATTCCCATATGATGTTTAGTCAACAATTTCTGAAGAAATTCTGAAGATGTTCCATAAGCAAAAGCATTGTTGTTTGAGTAAATCTTGACCATTACTGTACCCCAAAAATGTCAATCACAGAAATTCTTTGGTTCAATCTCCTTTCATGAAAGGTTAACTGACTTGCTCAAGGTCACACAGCCAGTATAATTGGTCAACAGAGATGCTATGAAATGGGCATAAAAGATTAAGAGGAAACAGCTTCCTATCCTAGCAAATAAGTAAGTCTTACCCAACTTTGGAGCCCTTTCTACAAACTGCTCAAAATTGACGTTTGAGCCTACAACTCTACAGATTCCTGCTTTGCTTCTGAAGAGCCCTTATCCCAGGCTGGGCTTGGCTTATCTGTACCATGTGCGCACAGCACTTCTCAAAGTGTGGTCTGGGGTTTTGCAACACCAACATCAGCATTCCTTGGAGTTTTGTATAGAAACTTCACATCCTGGGATGCCCTGCTCAGATGAATTGTCACTTTTGGGTTGGAGTTCCAGAATCTATATTTTTAAAAATTCTGCTTCTCTGGGGTTCACTAGGCATATCACCATGTGAGAATCTGTACTTACTAAGCCTGCATTTACAATGCAGTCATTCAGAGGAGATTCAGGCAGACCTGGAGTCTCAGCTTGTCTCTACTACTTATTGGTTCTGTAGTTTCAGACAAATTTAATCTTTCTGGGCCTCAATATTCTCATCTGTAAAATGGGAGGATGACACCATTGAAGTTGATTTACTGGGACAATGTACATAAAGTGCTACATGAAGAGTGCTAAATAAATCTATGTTTTGTTAATGAGTAGATGAGACCCAGAGTGGTGGCTTGGTCCTTGTCTAAAACCAAAAGAAGTGATCATAAGTCATTAGAGTCTAATTCTCCTACTTAGTCAGGAAATATGAGAGTACTGTGGCTCTGTAGGATAAGCACTGGACTGCTAACCACAAGGTTTGTGGTTCGAGCATATTAGCTGCTCTGAGGAAGATGATAATTCTTTCTGCTACAACAAATATTTACAGCCTTGGAAACCGTATACAGGGTTGCTATGAATCAGAATTTATTCAATGGCACTTAACAACAAGAGTCAGGATAGATAACTCCTAGAGAGGTAATGTGGTTTTGGGAAAGAGAATGGCCTTTGAAATCAGAAAGACTGTGGTTCAAATCATGACTCTGCCAGCACTGAGGTATAATTATGAGGGTCAAATGAGATAGTAGTTGCAAAATGACTCATAGAGTGTCTTTCACTTAGTAAAAAGGCTATCTATCTATCTATCTATAATCATTAAACCTGTCTGTGATCATTGGGAAATCACTTATTTCCTGGGGCTTTGGTTTCATGATCTGAAAGATAGGGATAATAATGTATATAACAATGTGTCTAAATAAGCAGACACAGGTCATTCTTTTTTCAATCTCTCTATTCCTGAATGCCCAGGTGTGTACACGTGCATATGCTTCCCCCAATTCATCTTCCTTCCTCCCCTGGAACATGCAGGTATGAAATCATTGATGTGAGTTTTGTTGGCGGTCTTAGCTGTGGCCTGAGGGTGTCCAAGACAGAAGATTTTGACATGTTCCATATAGACAGATTTGAGAAATTCACCAGACAATCTAGCCCATGCAAAGCAGAGATGGAGACCCTCACACCTTTGGATATATGTTAACTGACAGAGGGCTTGGCTTTTTATATTTATGGAGGTTGATCTGGAGGCCAGGGGTGTTTCCTGACAAAGGCTACCTTCACTGGTTGAACAATTCAATATGGCATAGCACATAGTTTATGCATTGTGCTTTCCTGTGTCACTATTACAGTGGACAATAGTGGATGCATTAGTCAAGATCATCTCAACACTTTGACTATGAAATATTCAGTTATACAAAAGTATGGTGTTGCTGTTAAGTGCCATCGAGTCGGTTCTGACCCATAGTGACCCTGTATAGGGTTTCTGAGGAGCAGCTGGTAGGCTTGAACCACCAACCTTGCAGTTCAAACAGCTTCACAGTGTGGTGCATTAACCCACAGCCCCACACCAGGACTCCATACAAAAGTATAGTTCAGGGCTATTCAAGAAAGTTTTCTGTGATGATGGAAATGTTTTGAAATCTATGTTGTCCCATATGGTAGTGACTAGTCACACATACATGAACACCTGAAAGGTGGCTTGTGTAACTGAGGAGCTGAGTTTTTTTTTATTATTAAATTTTAATTAATTTCTATTTCAATAGTCACATGTGGCTGGCTAGTGGCTAATAGGTTTGTTGAAAGGGAGAATATTTTAAATCCCCCATGTGTCTCTACTAACCAGAATTATTAAAGACTTAACAAAGGTTTTCCATGCTTGTTTCAGATCCTTTTGAAGAAACAAAATATTATGAATGCAGCTAAAGGTCCCCTAAGAAGCGTGGCAAGCCTCTCCGTCCCCATTATACTTTTCCTCACTGGTGGTAACCACTCTTGTGAGCATGGTTTAACATTTCCATGCATATTTTTATACTTGAATACATGAGGGGCTTCAAAATTTCATGGGAAAATTGAATGAAAAGATAAAAATTTCCACTACAGTTTTGAAGACCCTTCTTATAATTACCCATCTATAAGCAAAATGTTGGCATGTTTTTTAAACTTTATTTATATTTTGCTTTACCTATT
>NW_006408594.1:8047920-8049942 GCF_000296735.1 Chrysochloris asiatica
GTTGTGCTGTGCATGGGGTCGCTATGAGTTGGTTCCGACTCGATGGCACCTGACAACAACAACATCTGACTCAGCGCATGCACAGTGTCCTTCTCTTTTTCTGCCTCCTATCTCAGTAACAAACGTTGTTCCCTTCACTTTTTTTTTTTTAATAGAAGAAACTAAAGGTAACCTACTGATTTGCTACAAGGACTTTATTCTTTAGTCATATTAAGAAATGCTCTGTCACTCATTGCACAGGCTTTTTTTTCCCATTTTTTCCTTCTTCCTCATTCACTAGTACCTACAGAGGCATCTACATTCTGAACAGAAGTATTCTTAAGGAATATACAGCCCAGTGAAGGACACACAAGTTAAACAGATACATCCAAGGCTACAAGCCTTGAAAAATGGACACATGGAGTTCATGGAAGTCTGTAGGGTAGAAGTTTCCCTAATCTGAATATCAGGAAAGGTTTGCGCTTAAAAATCACATCTGAGCTCAATGCAATAGGATTTTGACAAAGAAACAGACAGGCATTCCAATAGTGGCTGAGAGGTAGCATAAAAAGCAGAATGTAGTATGAGAACTGCAGGTTACTTAGTACCACAAGAGCACAATTATGGAGAATTGTAAGAGCTATATTAGTAGAGGTAGACAGGGTCAGGTGGTAAAGACCCTTGTATCCTATGCTAAAAATATCACTTATGCTTTATCTTGAGTGCAGTGATGTGCCATTAGTAATTGGCATCTGCTGCTTTTGTCTGCCAAACAATTATTTCCTTCCTCTTTTGATAATCTGCCTGTGATATTAAGGTTTTTTTGTCAACTTGCCCAGGCCATGATTCCCAATGGTTTGGCAGTTCAGATGCAGCTATCCCCCACGATGTGATTTGATGTGATAAATCAATAAGATACACCATCCTTAATCCCACTATCACCCTGATCCAATTTATCGGAGATTCCTAAGTGTATGGCATGCGACACCTTTTATTTTACAAGAGATGAAAGGAGACAGAGACTTGAGCAAAGAAAGAGGGTCCTCCTATTACTAAGACTGAAGAGCAGGGAGCAGAGTAAGTGCTTTGTACCTGGATTCCTGCACTGTGAACTTACTAGCTCCAGGGAAAGATTGACGCCAAGATGTATGGAGATCTCCAAAGAATACTGTGTCTCCAGAGGCCACAGAGAGAAAACCTTCCCCGAGAAGTCAGCACTCTAAATTTGGACTTTGATCCTCTTAAACTGTAACAGAATAACTAAGACACCCCCCGAAGCCATGTCCTTGGGAGCTGTCTCTACCAATTCTACATGGTTCATGGTCTTCTTGTATTTACAAGACTGAAGTCTGAATAATGCTCATAAAAGATTGGTTCAAAGTCAGTCTAATGGGTCAATCAGGGCCCTTACCTGAAGTTTTAAATACAGATCAGATATGAAGTGAGTGAAGTCGCACAAGAACACCCTAACTTGCAGATAGTACCCGTCTGACCTAACCTTTATGGCTTGATGATCAGAACCCGACTAGAGGAAGAATCAAAGAAAAAAAAAAAGAACAAAACAATTTTTGATAAAGGAAACCAGGGTAAATTGCTACAATTTGATAAACTTTACCTATACTCATGGAAGTAGTAACTCTAAATACCAACAGAGAGGGAAGGAGTCTTCACATTAAGTATCAATGCTATCCCCTCTGTATACAGTGTAGATAGGGATGGACAACTTAGACATCAGCTACCTAAAATGAGGGGGTGATAAAGGCACAAAGTAACTGGCTTACAAGGTTTCAAGGAGGAGTTTAGTTTAGTAGTGTGGGGGTGAAGATAGAGTCCCCACTAAATAATTTTCATCGAGTCTAGATGGGGCTGGTAAAAAGAGAAGGGGATAAGATTCTTAGGATTCAATAGTGACTAATTGTTATCCTGACTAGTTGCAACTGTCACAATTATAAAGATAGAAGTTTTGTAACAAAAATGGGGGAGTAGTTAATCTTACAGCCAGAAGCAGAGGTCCCTAGGACCACCAAGGGAGAAGGGCACAAG
>NW_006408594.1:8050506-8056539 GCF_000296735.1 Chrysochloris asiatica
AAGCAAATACTGTTGAATGATGATCCCAGGATGAGATTGTAATCATTACAATGAAATGATGAATGTAAAACTGATGTTCCCTCATGTAAACTATCACTGAATTCACAATAAAAACTTAAAAAAGAAAAGTAAGAGGAAGACCTCCAATGGGGGTGGGGAGATACAGATCAGAGATGGGGATATATACTTCAGTAGATAGGAGATAAGAATTTTACTTTTATAATCGTAAGATATTCAAGTAGAGATGTCAAAGAGGATGCTGAGTATATGGATTTTGTCTTGGAGATCTGGACTTATGGCTCATGTATTTGATTGTACTCTCCTAAATTTTACTCAAGAGTCAGTCTCTGAAATTCTGCCTCCAAAATTTATCTGAAATACATTCGCATTAAAAAAAAAAAAATCACAGGTGCAATCTTAGCGCAAGCCACTATCTTCTCCCACCTGGACCATTCATAGTACTAGACATCTGTATGGTTCACCTGTGCCTACTCTTTCCTCCCTGAAAAGCAGTCAATTCACTGCAAAGTAATCTACTCAAAATGCAATTATGATCCAGTAGCTCCATTTACACCTCCAGCAGTTTCCCATCACATTTGGACGGAAGTTGAACTTCCTATTATGCTTAAGAATACCCCACATATTCTGACCTCTGCCTCGTTCTCTAACCTTATCTTGCAACAAATGTATCATTCCATCATTATTTCCATACAATAAATATTCGTATAGTTCCTACTACTTTGAAGAGTCCTGGTGTGGTGCTGTGGGTTAATGCACTAGACTGCAAAGTCAATTTGAACTGCAAGGTTGGTGGTTCAAGCTCACCAGTTGCTCCTTGGAAACCCTCTACAGGCTTGCTATTGGCCAGAACCAACTGGACGGCACTTAACAACAACAATAACTTTGAAGATAGAGTCCTGGTGTGGATAGCACTTGACAAAGTCAGTGGTTTAAATCCACTAACCACTCCTCAGAAACCCTATTCCGGGTCACTGTGAGTTGGAATCAACTTGACACTTACCAGCAACAACTTTGAAGACATTCATTAAGCAATGGGGTTACAATAGTTAAGAAGACAGAATAAGAAAACCACAGAAGAATTGATTAGGAAGACCATCACAGAATTGATGCATTTGAGTTACGGTGTTGGAGGAGAATATTGAAAGTACCACAGATTGCCAAAAGAACAAACAGATCTGTGTTGGAAGAAGTACAGCCAGAGTGCTCCTTGTTGGCCAGGATGGCCAAACTTCATCTATCATACTTTAGACATATTGTCAGGAGGGACCAGTCGCTGGAGAAGGATATCATGTTTGGTAAGGTGGAGAGTCAGAGAAAAAGAGGAAGTCCCCAGTGAGATGGATTGGCAAAGTGGCAACATCGATGTGCTTAAGCGTGGCAACAATTGTGAGTCTGGCCCAGGACTGGGCAGTGTTTCGTTCTGCTGTGCATAAGGTCACTATGAGCTGGTACTGACTCAATGGCACCTAACAACACAACAACAACATATGGCATTCCAGATCACCTTATCTAATCAACTATACTTAAAGTTTTCCTCTATTTAAGAGGATGCTCAAATGGAGAGTTTGGTGTCTGCTAGAGAATGAACTGGGTGCCTCCAGTAAGGGAAGAACATTCATGGGTACATTCACTTTCCTTTATCCCAAGGTCCTGCCAGTATCAGGGGACCATCTCCATAGCAGGGCTCTAGAATATTCTCCATTAATATAGAGTCACCACAAATGAAAGAATAAAAATAGAAATGTAAAAAAAAAAAATTCTGGAACCCGAGAGGTACGCAGAGATGTAGGCAATTTCTCCGAAGGTCCAGATGAAGCTAAATGCCACAAAAAAGATCTTTCTCTTTCTCTCTG
Source organism: Chrysochloris asiatica (assembly GCF_000296735.1). Lineage (NCBI taxonomy): Eukaryota > Metazoa > Chordata > Mammalia > Afrosoricida > Chrysochloridae > Chrysochloris > Chrysochloris asiatica. Next base: position 8,052,381 of record NW_006408594.1, read on the forward strand.
AGGTTCAGTGTTTTCATCTATAAAATCATCCTATTAAGACTAGGAGGTTCTAGGAAACCTTCTGTTTTCTTGATCTCTGCCTCTTGAGAAACACACAGTTCCTGAGTGTTGGGTGCTAGGAGCAGCAGAAAGAAGATAGATTCTGAGTTAGAAGCATCCATTTTTCCATTCAATGACTCTGGTAGTATCACCAGAGATGCGGCAGCAAGCCTGGAGGAGAACAGGAAGGCCAAGGGAGCTAATTAAAAGCTAGTTGATTGATCACTAGAGGAAGGATTAGAAGCAAGGGGTGGGCCTGGGAGTTGTTATGCATTTGCAACTACAAATTGCTTTTCAGGATTAGAATTGGCTGTAATGAGAGACCTATTGGATCTGAAATGTACTCCCAGATTGTCATGTGAGGGATCCCTGAGGAACTCAAAGAGAAAGCATCCTGTACCTGCAATTCATACTGATAGCAGAGCCATGACTTGGCTCGATTTGCACAATTCCGTATATCTGAGATTGGATAGTAGGCCTTGTCTATCTGAAAAGTCCAGAAATAAATGTGTCCTGTCTCCGTCTGTTGGGATGGAGGATTCTCTTAGAAAGGACTATCAGAAAGGTTCTATCTGTCACATAGTTTCTATCAGAAAGGAATGGATATCTCTGTACTTTTAGCAGCTACAAGTCCATGAAACTGAGGGTGCATCAAACAAGCACCTTCTTCTAACCAAGGTTTGTTGGTCAAGTCTTGTGGACAGGCTTCCTACCTCAGTTTCCTATTCAACATACCAACATAGAGCTCAAGTTGGAGCTCTAGCCTGAATTCTAGTCTCTTGATCCCATTCCTTACCTTTTAACAGTCTTCTCACTTGGGTCCTGGTTCTTTCTCTGATCCTTTTGCTGATGACTAAGACATAGAACACAGACACCACATACCAGCTGGCTCTGAATAAAATACACACACTGGATCAGAAATCATTAAACTAGATTGTTAAGTTCTTTCCTTTATAGTATATTGACCCACAGGATGCCACAATGGCTAATGCATTCCCTATTTCTACCTAGGCCCATCTTCCTTCCCATTCCAACTGGTTTGTACTAACTAGTTACCTACATACCTTGCATATGAGTCCTCCTAACCTATACTTCGGTGGTTGAGAGTCAGACTGTAAGGGCTAGTCTATGTTAGGTACTAGGGCTACAGTGATAAGAGGACCAAGTCCTGGGACTTATGGGTTACAGTCTAGTGGAGGACTGATAAGCACACAATTGACCACTGTGCAACTTGAAGTAGAATCAAAATTAAAAAACATTAAAAAAAAAAAAAAAGCCACAACAAACTCACTGCCATCGAGTCCAATTCCGACTCATAGTGACCTTATATAGGGTTTCTGAGCCTGAAAATCTTTATGGGAGTGGACACCCTTATCTTTCTCCCTCAGAGAAGCTGGTGAGTTTGAACAGCCAACATTATAGTTCACAACCCAATGCTTACCCTGCAGCAGTACCAGGGCTTCTTAAAAGTGGAGTTGTTGTTGTTGTTGTTGTTGTTAAGTGTCGTCGAGTTAGTTCTGACCCATAGCAACCCTGTATAGGGTTTCCAAAGAATGACTGGTGAATTTGAACCACCGATCTTGAGGTTCAAACTGACTTTGTAGTCCAGGGCATTAGCCCACAGCGCCACACCAGAGAAAGTAAAAATAAATGTCCTGGCGAGAAGAAGTTGGAAATAGGAAAATAGTTCATTCTGGTTTGTTGTTGTTGTTAAGTGCCATCAAGTCGGTCTGACCCATAGTGACCCTGTATAGGGTTTCTAAAGAGCAGCTGGTGAGCTTGAACCACCGACCTTGCAGTTCAAATGGCTTTGCAATCTGGCACATTACCCCACAGCACCACACCAGGTAGGGAGAAGCAAGTTCTCCATGATCTGATTCCTACTCCTTCTAGGCCATCATCTCCTACCTATTATTTCTCCCACTCACTCTGTCTCAAGTGTACTACCTCTTCATTGTTGCTGACCAGAAATCTTTCCAGGATCTGTTAGAATCTCTTCTCTTGTATCTTTCTTACTCACTCCCTCATTACTTGCTGGTCTACACCCAACTGTCAAACATCTCATTAAAGAAATGCCTCAGCCATCCTGTCTACTGTAATCCCACCTTTCCCTCTACCCCATCACTCTTTATCACCGTACCTTGTTTATTCTTTCTTTATAGACATTCATCATTTGACATACTCTATTTGTTTATCTATGGTTGTTTATTTTCTGCCTCCTTCATCTAGAAAACAAACCATTATCATTGTCAATTGCTGGATCCCTAGCACCTTGATGATTACTTGGTACATAGTGAGTACTACATTAATATTTGTTAAATGAATGGGAGAATGATGCAAAAGGTTCCAAGGAGATAGTAGATTTGGGGCTGACCTTGAACAATGGTTAGCATTTAATTGGATGGACATCCCAAGAGGAAGTCTTAATGTGGAGAAAAGCATGGAGACCTAAAAGTTCAGGAAAAATACAGCAGGTGGGGGTTGTGATAATGGAAAGAAGAAAGAATGAGGGTTGGTGCCTGCTATGGACTGAACTGTGTTCTTCCAGAAGATATGTTGAAATCTTAAACCCTGCACCTATGAATGTGGCCTCGATAGGAGGAATAGGATTTTTTCTTCGCAGATGTTATCAGATAAATGATTGAAGTCATGTAGAAGTAGGTTGGGCTCTAATCCTAAACCCTTTGAATGGTGACTTATAAAAGAGACAGACATGGAAACAGAGTCACACACCCAGAGGAAATCATGCAACAGTGGAGCCAGATGCAGCAAAGGAACACCAGGGATTTTTAGAGGCCACCAGAAACAAAGAGAGAGGCATGGAACAGTTCCTCTCTCAAAGCTCCCAAAAGGAATCATCACTATGAAGACACTCTGATTTGAACTTGTAGCCTCCAGAGCACAGAAAATAAATTTCTATTCTTTAAAATCACCTATTTAATGGTATCACCACTTGTCTGTCAGTTTGTCAACTGTGGTGGCTTGTGATTTGCTGTGATTCTGAAAGCTATGCCACTAGTATTTTAAATACCAGCAGGGTCACCCATGGCGGACAGGTTTCAGATGAGCTTCCAGACAAAGACAGACTAGGAAGACGGAGTGACAAAATACTTCTGAATATTTAATCACTGAAAACTGTATGAATAACAGAGAAACACTGTCAGATATAATGTCAGACAATGAACCCCTCAGATTGGAAGGCACTCAAAATTCAACTGGGGAAGAGCTGCCTCCTCAAAGTAGAGTTGATCATGATAACGTGAATGGAGTAAAGCCCATGGTAGAAAAGCCTGCGGGACCTTCATTTGCTAATGGGGCACAACCGAAATGAAAAGAAACAGTTGTAAACATCCATTGAAAATTGAACCTGCAATGTACAAAATATGAATCTGGGAAAATTGGAAGTTGTCAAAAATAAAATGGAATACATAAACTTTGATATCTTAGGTATTAGTGAGCTGAAATGGACTGGTATTGGCCATTTTGAATCTGATAACCACATGGCTTACTATGCCAGGAATGACGAATTAAAGAGGAATGGTGTTCCTTTCATTGTCAAAAAGAACATATCCAGATCAGTCATGAGGTACAATGCTGTCTGTGATAGGACAGTGGTTCAAGCTCACGAGCTGCTCCTTGGAAACCCTATACAGGGTCGTTATGGGTCGGAATTGACTTGACAACACTTAACAACAACAACAACAGGGAAGCCCAGCTAATACCACTATTATTCAAATTTACACACCAAACACTAAAGCCAGTGAGGATGAAAGAGAAGAATTCTACCAATTTCTTCAATCTGAAATTGATCAAACATGCAATCAAGATGTATTGATCATTACTGGCAATTGGAATGCAAAGGTTGGGGGCAAAGAGGAAGGATCAGTAGTTGGAAAATATGGCCTTTGTGATAGAAATGATGCTGGAGAACACATGATAGAATTCTGCAAAATCAAAATACCATCTTTAGACAGCATAAGAGACAACTATACAGATGGATCTTGCCAGATGGAATACATAGAAATCAAATTGACTACATCTGTGGACAGAGACAATGGAAAAGCTGCATTTCATCAGTCAAAGCAAGGCCAGGGACAGACTGTGGAACAGACCATCAATT
>NW_006408594.1:8057425-8064858 GCF_000296735.1 Chrysochloris asiatica
CAGTGAATAAGGAAGACCATAGAAGAATTGATGCATTTGAGTTATGGTGTTGGAGGAGAATATTGAAAGTGCCATGGGCTGCCAAAAGAACCATCAGATCTGTGTTGGAAGAAGTGCAGCAAGAGTGTTCCTTGGAGGCCAGGATGGCCAAAGTCCATCTCTAATATTTTGGACATATTGTCAGGAGGTACCAGTTTCTGTAGAAGGATATCATGTTTGGTAAGGTGGAGGGACAGAGAAAAAGAGGAAGACCCCCAGTGAGATGGATTGGCAAAGTGGACTCAATGGACTCAAGCGTGGCACAATAGTGAAGTTCGCCCAGGATCCGGCAGTGTTGCATTCTGCTGTGCGTAAGGTCACTATGAGTTGGTACATACTCAATGCCACCTAACAACAACAACATTTAATGATATTCGGTCATGGTTACACTAGGAGACTGAGATAGTAGCCAAAATAGTGGTGGTGCACTCCTATGTCAAGGAAACTCTCACTTCCTCCTGTGATTGTCTGGATTCCAACCCCTTCACCTCTCATCTCTCTTGCCGCCTTCACTCTCCTCCATTCCAAACACTCTACATCCTCCCATGGTCAGCTAAAGTTCCACTTTTCTCATCACCTCTTCTCCTTGGGCCTTGGAATCTCATATATCTTGGTTATAGTGATGCCTTTGCCACTTAGTAGCTGTGTGACTTTGTTGAATCCCTTTTCAGAGCCCTTGTGGCTGTTTTCTTCTGCACCAAACATTGTTAATTTCTCTCTGAGGTCATCTAGGCATCTCAGGTGACTTACTTCACCTATTGGGTCATGAGCTTCTTTAAGACATGATCTCAATTTTATATCGGTGGGGTGAAAAAACACGATTAAAACCACCTCCAGTGTTCTGAGGAAAGCAGAGATTATTGGGATCCCTGATTCTAACCTTCTTCCCAGCTGTGCAACTTGGGCAAATCACCACACCTTTCTGGACTTCAGTGTCCTTATCCAAGAACTAGTTATTGAAATACTTGTTTTGTAGGGTCATGGTGAAGATGAAATGAAATACCATTGAAAGTATATAGCATAGGAAGATGCTCATAATAATTATATCTGTTGTCCCTGACAATCAGTTCCCATTCCTACCTCTCTTCTTCACTTAACGTCTCATATTTCCCCTGCTTGAATCTTCCTACATGGTCAGTTTCCCAACTTCCCACAAAACAGCCAAAGCTCTTGCTAATTAATGGGTTGAATTTTCAAGCAAACATAATCTCTTTGAGGGGATCATCAGTTCCATTAACCAGTGGCAGCTTTTGCAGGTCTCCTGTTAGGCAGCCTTGGGCATCATGTAGAATTCACCATAAAAATCCAAATAAGATTGCAAAGTATGCTTCTATTGGTAATCCGTGATTATCTGTTAGCTAATGTGAGCTTGCATTGAGGCAGGAGTGACACTTTTAGTTCTTTATTTGTGGGTCAGTGTTTGTTCTTGTGCTGATGTTTTCAGTCTTCTTCCAAATGCTTACTGGAGCCCATGCAGCAAATAGGATGGGTTTATTTGATGCGAGTCTAATGGCATTGTAGAACAACCAAGGATGGCACCTCGCAATTTTTCTAGGCTGTTTCCCTCTTCCAAAGTAGGTGGGGAGGTGGATGGAAATGACAGTTTACAAAACAATCATCCTCTCTGAGTTGGCAAAAAATGGGGAGCAGAGGGCATAAGTGGGTCAATTTGTGAAAGTGGAAAAGGCAAAATAATCCCTTCCTGTCACATGCCATAATGAACACTTCACATTCTCTTCATGTTGGTCAAACAAAGGTATCTCTGTCAGAGGGATATCTGAGAAAAGAAAACAAAACACCTCTTCCTTCCTATATTGATAAGATGTGGTGGTTGTTGCTGTAGAGCCAGCATCTACTCATATATAATAGAACAGAATGCTACCTGTTTCCACAGCTTCCTTATGATCGCTGACATGCTAGAGTGCATTGTTTAACAATCTCGCGGGCTCATCTTGCAGTACTCTATTAGACAATATTCAACTGTGGTCCATACAGTGTTCATTGTCTAATTTTCAGGCATAGATTGTTAGGGATTTTTAGTTTGTCTCAGTGTGGAAGCTCTGATGGAACCTGTTTACCATGGGTGACCCTTTTGGTATTTGAAATACTGGTGAGAGAGCTTTCAACACCATAGGAAAATGCAAGCTACCACAGTATGGCAAACTGACAGACATGTGGATAGTCACATAAAAACAAATAATAATACTTGCTGAACACCTACTAGCATTCTACTAAAATTACTTCATTTAATCTTCACAAAAATGCTATTAGGAAGCTTGTATATTGATCCTCAAGTCACTGATAAAGAAATTGAGGCACACAGCGATGAACTTGCCCAAGGCTAGTTATTAAACAGTAGAGCTAGGTTTCAATAGCAGGCTGATTGGATCCAAAACTCTGCTTTAGAATGTATCAATCTATTTATATAGACATGCAGGTATTTATTATTAATGTTAGTACACAGATAAAATATGAATAGACAGATAATGATGGATAAAATTGATACATAATTAATATAGACTTATCTGCTGTCAAAGAGCTCTGGTAGCATAGTGGTTATGAATCAGGTCAGCAATTCCAAACTACCAGTGATTCCGTGGGAGAAAGATGAGATGTTCTGCTCCCGTAAAGATTTACAGCCTCGGAAACCCTGTGCAGGGTCACTATGAGTTGGAACTGACTCCACGGCACATAACAACAACAACAACAACAACAACAATCTGCTGTTGGAGTCCTCGTGTGGTGCTGTGCGTTAATGCGCCAGACGGCAAAGCCGTTTGAACTGCAAGGTCAGTGGTTTAAGCTTACCAGCTGCTCTTCAGAAACACTATACAGGGTCGTTATGGGTCAGAATCAACTCGACGACACTTAGAACAACAACAACAACAATCTGCTGTTGGTTTCTCTATTGGTTTTCCTTCTGGTTGCTCAGCTCAAAATACACATCCCAACCTCTGTTGTGGTGAGATGAAGCCACATGGCCTATGGGATGTGAGTGGAAATATTATGTACAACTTCTTTCTCCTTTGGTTATTAAGAAGTATCTAGGCCCAGATTTTTGATTCTTTGGGTGGTGCAAATGGTTAATGTATTATTGAGCAGCTGATCAAAAGGTTGCAGTTTCAAAATCACTTAGAGACACCTCAGGGAAAAATAAACAAAACCCGGAGAGAAATCAGTTATTGAAAATTCTATAGAGCACAGTTCTTCTCTGACATGCCTGAGGTCACCATGAGTTGGAACTCACTCACCAGGGCTGGTTGACTGGCTGTGCATCTTGGAGTAGAGGCTGTGTATCTTCTCTATGCTCTTACAGGAAGGACTAGTACATTTCTTCGCACACAAGTGACTGGGAGTTTGAATCTCTTCAGTATGGAAACCTAGCTCTTATTCCAACTAATAAATTGATTTTTTTCCTTTATAGAATCCATGATTCTTTGCCTTCCAAGGTGATTCAGACTAACGTTTGAATCTATACACCTTATAGAACATTTTCTGGAGACCATTAGAAGTCAATGGCTCATTTTGTATTGAGTCAACTCATTTTATCTTCAAAAACTACTATTTGAACATTAAAAAAATTATATATATATATATATATATATATATATATATATATATATTAGTAATTCATATGCATGTGTTCCAATTCTCCTTAAGTCTATATAAAGCAATCATGATTTACTTCACTATGTTGAGAACCTCCTATTTTCTAAAGACAGTGATCATGCCCTATGAGTGTTCCCCTGGACTAAATGTCCTCTCTTCTTCCAACTTTTCTCTTATAATCGTGTTTTAAGATTCAAGTACCCACTTCCTGACCACATCAGGGTGTCTATATTCCAGCTGTTCCGCAGGAGAAAGAAGAGACTTTCTGTTCCCATAAAGAATTACAGCCTCAGAAACCCTATGCAGGGTCGCCATGTGTCGGAACCGACTCCAAGGCACATAACCAACCAACTAATAGTCCTCAAAGAAGGTGTGTCCGAAACTTGACAAAGTGGTTTGGCCATCATGGAGTACAATGGCACAGCTACCTTCCTTAGTCTCATTTGTCATGTATGTATTCATTCATCTTAGATTACTGATGTGGTACTGTAGGAGAAACACTGGATTGCAAACCTACAGCTGCTTGTTGGAAACCCTATACAGAGTCATTATGAGGGGAACCAACTCAATGGCACTTAACGACAACCATGGCAACAATCCTTCATCTTATATTAAATTTTACAAGCATTAATCCAGCTTTCTCTGTGTTCAAAGATGCCTGGAGCTTTGTAGGCATGGTTTTGCTAGATGCTTAGCATGGTTGATTTACTCTAAGCTTTCTGTGGGCTGTTCTTTCATATTATCCTCATTGTTTGTATAAGTACAGCTGGTTTCATGGATACAAGTGAAAGATGTAGAAATATCCTTATTTAGTTTCATACTATAACATTTATTTCCCCATACCAAGTAGTCAAGCTCGCCTTCTCATGATTCTAACATGCAATATTTTCATCCAGAGAGATGGTGGAGAATTAGAGAGGGGTTTGACAGAGATCTTCTAAGGAATAAAAAGCTTCACTTTCTCATCCACAAACCCCCAAACTGGGAAGATACAAGTTACATCAGTTATCTCTGATCTAGAATTCAGTTCATGTACATGAAAAATGACATATCTGCTGGTGTGGTGCTGTGGGTTAATACACTGGACTGCAAAGTCAGTTTGAACCACAAGGTCAGCGGTTCAAGCTTGCCAGCCACTCCTTAGAAACTTTATAGAGGGTTGCCATGGGTCAGAACCTACTCGACCGCACTTAACAACAGTAACAATATCAGAGAGAAAGTTTTACTTGACCTTGGGAACTAAGTTACTAAGATTATTATTGACTGCAGTGATTTGTAAAAAAAAAAAAGCTATGTCATGCTCAGTTTAAAGCCTTTAAATCTCTCTCACAGGTTTGAATAATTTCCTGATATTTAGGGAAGCAAACAGCTCAGTTAATCAAAATTAAAGACACATTAGAGGGTCTTAATGGAATGAATTGACATGGTATATGAGATTATTAAAAATGTCTGTTCATAAAAGAATGCTTTGAGGTGAAATTTCTTTTGGAAGCATTTACTTCACCCATTTCTTCTTCAAGTTCACCTTTATACCGTATTTATTCTCACTACATGTACATTCACAGACATGCTCTCTCTCTCTCACACACACGCAGCCAAGAGGCTCTGTTTTCCATGACTGTGCCTTAGCAAGTTTTCAGCTTTGCTTTCGTCTGTTCTTAACCTTACTGTTTGGTATCCCCTGGTGCTTTCTGTGAAAGCTGCAGGTGCAGATCTGGCCCCCAGGGAACCATATCTCTGGCCAGGGCATACCCTGACTTGCCACTAGAGGGCAGTACTATAATCTTGATGTGCTCAGAGACTGTTCACCTTCCCTAGAACTCCTTGGGTGTCAAGAAGACTCAGTAGTCCAGTGACAAAGAGAAAAAAATGTCAAAAGAGGCATAAGAGGTAAACAGTAGAGAAGTCCAGAATTCTACCATTTTCAGGAACTCTGAGACATTGTTGATACTCACTGATTGGAATCAATTAAGACAATTGCTTTTGGTAAGATAGATGCTTTTACACATATATCTTTTAAGGACAAGGAACACAGGTTTGCTCTTTCACAGACTTAATTTAGAACCCCAACTTTGCCACGTACTCAGCTAAATGTTCTCCATTTTTCCAATTTTATTTTAATACCAGCCACTCCTGGGAGATAATTTATAGAGTCCATATGAATCGAAACTGATTCGACAGCATTTATCAACAACAACAACAACATTGTTTTGAGATCCAATACGAACTTCCTGACCATTTTACAGTCTATGCTGATCCAAAACCAAACCAAAAGCCAAACCTATTGTCATCAAGTCAATTCCAACCCATGACCATCTCATATGTTACAGAGTAGAACTGCCTCAGAGGCATAAGCAATTCTTAAGACAAGAGAACTCTAAGTTTATAAGCTGAATGGGTTCAAACTGGCAACCTTTAGGTTAGTAGCTTATTCCAAACACTTGCTCCACGAATGGACCTTCTCATCTATAAAATGGGAGTATGGGCATTTATGCTGGTAGTCTTTGTATGTTTATATGCTGAGGGGATACCAGCACCCATTTCCCCCCTTGAAACAAGTTCCTACTTCTTTTTAGCATTTGTCTTTGAGTATTAAGTCTTACTTTCCTAGGTTAGAGTTATGAGTAGAAGTAGAATCCAATATGAAGCGTTTTGAGGTCAAGTGTGTAGATTAAAAATATAACAATATCTTCTCAGCATAGGTAATTAGAGAAGACAGAAGACCAATTTCTCATAGGAATGACTAGAATTGCTCAGTATACACTCACTGTACCCCTAAATTCCAACAGTTATTTCACAAATGCCCCAAAACAGTGACAGGTAAGTCAAGTACAAATCCCCTTTTTTACTACTGGAAGTTGGGTGTGAATAAAAACTGATTCTTTGAATCACAAGAATAGTTCACATGATGCCCCATAAGACTAATTTGTTGTTGTGTTTGTTGTTAGGTGCCCTTGAATAGTTCAGAGTTATAGGGTCCAATGCCTTGCCTGGTCCTACACCATCCTCACAGTTCTTGCTACACATAGAGCCTTGGCACTATGTCCATCCATCTTGTTAAGGCTCTTGCTCTTTTTCGCTGACCTCCCCTGTACCAAACAAGATGTCCTTCTCCAGGGACTTGTCGCTCCTGATAATATGTCCAAAGTATGAGAGACCAAGTCTGGCACCTTGGCATGTAACTAGAATTCTAGATGTACTTCTTTTCCAAAACAGATTGGTTTGTTCTTCTGGTAGTCCATGGTACTTCTAATATTTGTCTCCTTAACTATAACTCAAATGCATCAATTCTTCTACAGTCTTCCTTATTCACTGTCCAACTTATACATGTGTATGAGGCAATTGAAATTACCCAGTGAATCAGATGTACTTTAGTCCTCAAACTGACATCTCTGCTCTTAAACACTTTAAGGAGATTTATGCAGCAGATTTACCTAATGCAATATGTTGTTTAATTTCTTGACTGCTGCTTCCATGACTGTTGATGGTGGATTCAAGCAAAATGAAGTTTTTAACAATTTTAATCTTTTCTCCATTTATCTTGATCTTAGTTTTTGGTCCAGTAGTGAAGATTTTTGTTTTCTTTATGTCATGAGATTCAATCCATACCTAAGGCTGTGGTCTTTGATCTTAATCCGTATTTTAAGTCTTCTTCTCTTTCAGCAAGCAAGGTTATGTCATCTGCTTATCATAGGCTGTTAATGAGTCTTCCTCCAAGCCTGATGTCATGTTTTCCTTCATAGCACCCAGTTTCTCAGATTATTTGCTCAGCATACAGATTGAAT
>NW_006408594.1:8066310-8067533 GCF_000296735.1 Chrysochloris asiatica
TTTGGACTTCCTCTCTGAGTATCATTGGTTCTTGTTCATATGGTATCTCTTGAAATGGTTGAACATTAACCATTGAATAAGTATGGTGAAATAATATAACCCCTGCACACACCTTTCCTGTTTTTAAACTGTTCAGTGTCCCTTTGCTCTATCTGAACAACTGCTTCTTGGTCTATTTACAAGTTTCTCAGGAGCACAATTAAGTAAGTGTTCCAGAATACTCATTCTACACAATGTTGTTCATATGTTGTCATGATGCACACAGTTGAAAGCCTTTGCATAGTCAATATAGCACAGGTAAACATCTTTCTTGTATTTTCTGCTTTCAATAAAGATCTATCTGACATCTGCATTGATATCCCTCACTCCACTTCCTCATCAGAATCTGGGTTGAATATCTGGAAGTTCCCTATCAATGTTCTGTTGCAGTGATTTGTGAACTCTCTTTAGCAAAACATGATTTGCTTCTGATAATAACAATATTGTCTGATGATTTCAACGTTCTGTTGGGCTACCTCTCTTTGGAATTGGAAGACCTCTTCCAATCACTTCTCCAGGTAGTTGTCTTCCAAATTTCTTGGCACAGATGAGTGAGTGCCTCCGGTGCTGCATCAGTTTGTTGAAAAATTTCAATTTGTATTCCATCAATTCCAAGAGACTTGTTCTTTGCCAATTCCTTCAGTGCACCTTGAACTTCTTCCTTTAGTATCATTGACTCTTGATCATATACTGCCTCTTGAGATGATTGAACATCAAACATTTCTTTTGGTACAGTGACTCTGTGTCTTCCTTCCTTCCTTCCTTTCTTCCTTCCTTCCTTCCTTCCTTCCTCCCTCCCTCCCTTTCTTCTTCTTCTTCTTCTTCTTTTCTTTTTAGTTTTTATTGTGAATTGAGTGAAAGTTTACAGGGCAGATCATCAGTTCTACACCCAACAAATAATACACTTTGTTTCACCACAATAGTTACAATCTCTTCCATGTACCATCAGTCAACAGTACCTCCCTCCATTCATTTTAGCTCTCTAAAAATTTTATTTAAACACTCAGGCATATATAATAATTTAAACCACCAAAGGGTACATTCTGAAAGTCTGCCTCCTGGCTGCCAACTCTCAGTTCCTCTCTTTCCATGAATCTAGAGTCCTCAGCTGCTCCGTCTCTCCATTCCCCATCTCTGCCTCCATCGCTCGTGTCGCTGCTTCTCTGGATAAGGTCCCTCATTCC
>NW_006408594.1:8068173-8086498 GCF_000296735.1 Chrysochloris asiatica
AAGCTAGGTCAAATGAGTACTATCTGCAAGTTTGGGTGTTCTCATGTGTCTCTCTTCACTTAATATTTGCTGTATGCTTCACTCTCAGCTCTAGTCCTCTGTGGCTATGTCCTTGTCTATGGGCTCAGGTGTCTCCAGGTCTCATCACTTTGGACCAACCAGCCCTTCCTCTTCTTTCTCTCTCACCTCCAGGTCAACTGTAGCCTATGAAACATGGTTGAAACCATACTATTTCTTCATTGCTGTGGTTGCCAGCAAGCTTACATGCCTGTTTGTGTGTTCCCTTTGAGTTTCAGTCTTAGAGGAGGGGTTTGTCCTGAAGGGACTTGATTGTTTGCCTTGATGGCTTCCTGGAGAACAACTTCCTTATTCTTGTAGTAGCCAATTATACTGCCTTTTTTTTTTTTTAATTTTAGTTTTTCCTGATGATGTTTTTCTGAAGATGTATCTTCTGTCGCTCTAGCTGATACTTTCTGCATCATTCAATATTTTGCCCAAAGAATCCTTCAGTATTTCAACTCGTGGCCTGAATATTTTCCTCAGTTCTTTCAGCTTGAAAAGTGCTGAGAGTGCTCTTCTATTTTGGTTTTCTAACTCCAGATCTTTTTTGACTTTGCCTTCTTGAGCTACACTTAGAAATATTGACCAGTAAGTTTTAGCATGCCCATTTTACAGATAAGGAAACTGAATCTCACAGAAGTTGAAATCCCTTGTAAATGGCCTCACAGTGAGTCATCATCAGACTGGAAATTCAAACAGAACCTGTACTCTTCCCATGGTTCTATGTGAGCTAGAATGGAAACACATTCTTCAGGATTTGAGAGAGTCTTAGAGGTTGTTGGCTCTTTCAAGTCTGGGACAGATGGAGGAAACTCAGATGAGAAATGTAGAGACAATCATTTCTTCCGTTTTTAAAGTGAAACTCTGAGAGAGTAGGGGGTACCCGAGTGAAGTAAGGCCATCAACCTTTGGCTGCCAACTTTACTGAATCCATCTTCCCCTCACCCCCAGGGGCAGCCTGAAAGGCCCAGGAAGTAACATAAAACCATATTAAATCCAGAATATCCATTTGGTAGAGTGGAAATGCCCTGATGTTTGATCCCATTTACTTGAGTAAGGCTTTATACTCAGATGCCTAAGGTTTTAAATTACATGTCAGAGGCAATTTTGCTTTTTGGACATGACATGAGGGACTATCCATTCAGGGTAGACAATATAAGCTAGGTGATCAACATTGCCCCCTGTCTAGAGAAACAGGGAGCCTATTAGTTTTATTCATTTTTCAAATCTATTCTGAGCCTTTTGGCAGTGCCAGGCCCCATGGTAAAGGTTGAGGCTCTAGAATAGAATAAGATATTGTTTGTAGTTTTATGTTCAGTTTTAAATGAATAAAAAAGATAATACTAATAGCTACATTTTTTTTTTCATTCATTTCATCAATAAAGGTGAAATGAATGCCTACCCTGTGTAAGGCACTGTGTCAGCCACTTGGGAGTTTTTTCAGTGTACAGAATAAACACAAATCCCTGCCTTGCTAAAGCTTACATTCTAGCAGAAGAAGTTGTTAAGTGCCGTCGAGTCAGTTCTGACTCATAGCAACCCTGTATAGGGTTTCCAAGGAGCGGCTGGTGAGAACCATTAACGTTGTGGTTCAAACCAATCTTGAGGTGGAGTACTTATCCTATGGTTTCACAATAGTGTTTCTGAAGAGCAGCTGGTGAATTTGAACTGCTGACCTTGTGAATCAAACTGACTTTGCAGTCCAGCACATTAACCCACAGCACCACACCAGGACTCCTGTTATTGTTTTGTTGTTGTTGTTATGTGCCATTGAGTCAGTACCAATGCATAGCAACATTATGCACAGCAGAATGAAACACTGTCCAATCCTGGGCCAATCTCACTATTGTTGCCACGCTTGAGTCCATCGATGCTGCCACTTGGCCAATCCATCTCATTGGAGTTCTTCCTCTTTTTCTCAAACTCTCTATTTTACCAAACATGATATCCTTCTCCAGGGACTGATCCCTCCTGACAATATGTTCGAAGTAGGAGAGACAAAGTTTGGCCATCCTGGATGCACTTCTTCCAACACAGATCTATTGGTTCTTTTGGCAGCCCATGGCACTTTCAATATTCTCCTCCAACACCATAACTCAAATGCATCAATTCTTCTACGGTCTTCCTTATTTAATGTCTAACTTTCACATGCATATGAGGTTATTGAAAATACCATGGCTTTGGTCAGGCACACCTTAGTCCTCAAGCTGACATCATCGCTCTTCAACACTTTAAAAAGGTCTTGTGCAGCAGATTTGCTTAATGCAATACGTTGTTTGATTTCTTAACCACTATTGTTGTTGTTGTTAAGTACCGTGGAGTCGGTTCCGACTCATAGTGACCCTGCACAGGGTTTCCGAGGCTGTAAATCTTTACGGGAACAGAAAGCCTCATCTTTCTCCCTTGGAACGACCTTGAGGTTCGCAGCCTGATTTGTAACCTAACCGCTATGCTACCAGAGTTAGCTGCTATCAAATTTACCCCCAACTCAGACAATCCTATGCATGATGGAATTGAACCATTGTCACCAGTAGGCTTTTCAATGACTGATTTCAGAAGTAGATCTCTAGGCCTTGTATCCTAGTTTGTCTTAGTCTGAAAGCTTTTCTGAAAGTTGTTCACTGAGAGACTGCACAGAGGTGCTTTGGGGCATATTTTTAGGAAAAGAAAAGGAGCCTGTGGATTTCCTGTGAATATGCATTTGAAGCAGAGGTGGCAGTTCATGCAAAAGACCTTAGGGGCAGTGTGCTTGGTATGCTTTGAGATAAACAACATGGCCCCTGCAGCTGGAAAGGAGTAGGCAAGGGGAACAGGAAGGGAGATCCAAGAAGAAATGGGGTGAACACGACACACAGGGCTTGTAGATCTTTGCCAGGACTTTGGTTTTAACTATGAGCAAAAGGAGTAGCTGGCAGAGGTTTTGATCAGAGGACTGATACATACTGACTTATAACTGGAAATTCACAAGGGTGGAAGCAGGGAGGCCAGTGGGTGGCTGTTGGGTAGTCCAGATGAGAGATGATGATGAGTGTGGTCAGCTTTGTGCCATGGAGATGGTGAGAGGGGTTCAGATTCTGAATTTACCTTGAAGATAGAATCAATTACTCTCCTGATGATCAAGTGTGAAAAAAGCAGGAGTCAAGATCCCAGGAGCCCCTGGAAGGTTGAAGTTAAGATCCACTGAGATTAAGAAAGATGTGCAGGGAATAAGTGTCAGCAGGAAATCACTAGCTCTGTTAATGATGTGTCAAAGATGCCCATTAGGTGTCAAAGTGAAGAAGCTAAGTGAGAAGTTATTTAGACAAACCTAGAATTGGAGAGCTGGTGTGGTGCTGCAGTCTAATGAGCTGGACCACAAGGATAGTTTGAATCATGAGGTTGATGGTGTGAGCTCACCAGCTGCTCCTTGGAAGCCCTATACAGGATCACTAAGAGTTGGCACTTATAGCAGAATTAAGTGAAGGCTCTATGGTGGTGCAGTGGGGTAAGCATTATTAGTGTTTTGAACCCACCAGCCGCTTTGTAAAGGAAAGATGTGACATTTTGCATCTATAAAAAATTACAGCCTTGGAAACCCTCTGGGGCAGGTTATTCTATCAAATGCAGTTGCTAGCAGTCCTGGTGTGGCACTGTTGTATAAGTACTGGACCTCAAAGTCTGTTTGAACCACAAGGTTGATGGTTCAAGCTCACCAGATGTTCCTCAGAAACCCCATATAGGTTCTAAATCACGATGATTATGGAACTGACTCAATGACACTTAACAACAACATAAGTCAAAATCATCTCAACAGCAGTGGTTTTAGAATTAAGTGTGTGGAGGAGACTAAAGGGAGATTCAGACTAGGGATATAAATTAGTCAAGCATTTACTAAATACCAGGCACTGTATTAATCATCGTCTTTATATGTCATCTCATCTGAAATCTTATCACAACCCTGGGAGATAAAATTTCTCTATTTCATTGATGAGGAAATTAAGGTTTAGGTACTTTCTGACAACTTATCAAAGGTCATGAAATGAATAAATTAGAGTCAATTCTCAAACTCTGTTACCTAGAGATGAATGGTGTCTGTGTGCAATTCGTCCGCTTAGGCACGGTGTCAACTTTTAAACTACATTGGAACAGAACTTGGGGTCAAAAGCATGTTTATTTTGATGGTGCAGGATCAGTCAAAATCTGGAGGGTTCAAAAACATACGTTGTACTGACTGCTGAAAAGCCATTTTGTGTTGTTCCTGGGTTCAGCTCCCAGCTCCCAGCAGCCACCTCCGCTGCGCTCCTCCTCTTTCCATGCGGACTCTGGCAGGTCTCTCACCAGAGCCCCTGAACTCGTGCTGTCTGTCATCCTTATATGGGATCACTGGCGTGCCCCACCATGTCAGATGCGGCTGTGGACACCAGCTCCGAGATCACCACCAAGGACTTAAAGGAGAAGAAGGTTGTGGAGGAAACAGAAAATGGAAATAGTGCACCTCGTAGTGGTTACGAATCGGTCTGTGAACCGCAAGGTCAGCAGTTCCAAACTGCCAGCTGTTCTGTGGAAGAAAGATGAGGTTTTCTGCTCCCCTAAAGATTTGCAGCCTCAGAAACCCTGTACAGGGTCGCTATGAGTCGAAACCGACTCCACGGCACATAACTATCACCACCAATGGGAACAGGAGGCTTACAGTAAGGTAGATGAGGAAGAGGAAGAAGGTGGAAAGGAGGAGGAGGAAGAGGAAGAAAGTGATGGTGAGGAAGAAGATGGGGATGAAGATGAGGAGGCCGAGGCAGCTGCAGGCAAATGGGCAGCTGAAGATGAGGATGATGATGACGTTGACACCAAGAAGCAGAAGACCGACGAGGGTGACCAGATAGCAAAAATGGAAAAGTTAACATTAAAAAAGGCCACCGTGACCTATTCACCCTCCACTTTCCTTCTCAGAATCTAACCATGGTCAACCAAAATCACAACATGAATTTTCACCAGGGAAGAAAACAACGAAAACTTCCAAGGCTCTGCTTTTTTTCTTACCTCATCCAGATCACCAGAGATGGGAAATTTCTACTTGAAAGGACGAGCAGACCAGCCTGGAGCAGCTAGAAGAACAGAAGATACTTCTTGAAAGAAAGACCTACAGGAAAAATATAAAACACTAGAGGCAGATGGACTGTTTTTATAAGAATAAACAAGTTTTTGCCCAGGAAACATCAAGGCTAGTGGTTGGATCCCCTCAGTGCAAACCCCCTTCCAAGAATAAGACTCAATTGGAATACATGCTCTGATTGGTGACCACGCTCATCACCGATAAGGGGAAGTGAGGGAAACACAGAAATGAAGCAGCGAGTTAAGCCCTACAATGTGGAGAGTGAAGCGTTCAGCTGATAAAAAGAGAGGGCATATGCACAAGAACACCCACACTTGCAGATAATACCCACTTGACCTGGCTTCAATGACTTGATGATCAGAGCCCAACAAGAAGAAGAAAGAAGAGGGAAAAAATAAAGAGTAATCTGATACAATTTGATGAACTTGACCTATGGACGCAGTAGCTCAAAAGAGGGAACAAATTCTAACAGCAAGAATTATTCTCACCCCCTCCACACACATAGTAGACAGGGATGGGCAACTTGGACATTGGCTACCCAAAATAGGGGGTGGGAGCTACAAAGGCAAGAAGTGACTGGCTTACAAGCTTTCAAGAGGGAACCTAGAGCCAGGGGGCTTGGAGGAAGGCAGAACTCCAGTGAGTAGTATCCAATCTGTCTAGGCGGAGCTGATGAAATGAAATGCAGATGGGTCTCTTGTGATACAATAGTGAATAATTGTTATCAGGACTGATTGTGAGGGTTGGAAATGTAAAGGTAGACATTTTATAGCAAGGAGGGGAGTGATTAACTTTCCAGTCTAGGAGCAGAAGTCCCTAGGACCATCAAAGGGGAAGAGCCGAGAGCAGGATCCTACCCAAAGAAGCAGTGATGCCTGAGATGGAGGCAGAGATAATGACGTGGAGCGATGGAGCAGCTGGAGACTTTAGATCCAGAGAGGGAGAGCAACTGTGTGCTGAAGACTGAGGGAGAGGGGTAGTGTAGGGGGCAATCTTGCAGGGTATACCCTTTGGTTGGTTGATGATGCATGGAGGAGAATGTAACCATGGCATTGAAATAATATATGATAGAATGAACGTAAAACTAATGCTTTCCCATGTAAACTATCATATAATTCACAATAAAACATTTTAAAAAAGTACTTTAAAAAGGAACATTTGTGTTTTTTATTTACATTTTATATTTTTGTACATATTGTTAGGGGTCAGCTTTTTTTTTTAATGATCTCAGGTGACCAAACCAGCCTTTGGAGGGTTCTCTGTTTTAATTCTGGCTTTACTTATGGGGTGATCGTGTTCATTATAATCTCAAAGGTGATAAAAACCTTGTAAAAAAAAGCAAAAAACAATAAAAAAAATTACAATCTTATTCCCAGAATTCCAGTAACATTTTTTGTGTATGTACTTAGCTGTACTGTAAGGAGTTGGTTTGTCTGAGATGGTTAAAAAAGGTTCCTTTTCCTTTTTTTTTTGTCTGTGAAGTTGCTGTTTATTTATTTATTATTTTGGCCTATCTGATGTATGTGTGAAACAATGTTGTCCAACAATAAACCAGAATTTTATTTTGCTGAGTTGTTCTAACAACGACAACAATAACAACAAAAATACATTTTTAGTTTGGTGAGATGAGGTTTTGTTTTTTGAGGAGGGTGATGCTGTTAAGTGTCATGGAGTCAGTTCTGACTTCTTTCCAAGGAGTGGGTGGTGGGTTTGAACCACTGAATTTTCAATTAGCCGTTCAGTGCTCATCCCACAGCATCAACAGGACTCCAGAAGGCAAAGTGCCCATTTAAAAATTGAAAGTACAAACTATAGGGATACAGTATTTAACTCAGACTTTAGTATATAGCATGACTGAAACCTGGTGTGGTGCTATAGGATAAACACTAGACTGCTCTACTCAAAAGGCTGTCAATTCAAGCCCATGAACTGCTCCTTGAAAACCCTATACAGGATTGCTATGAGATGGAACCAACTCAATGGCACTTAACACCCTACTCAAGTAACAAATAAATAATAAGTAATTAAATAAAAGTCCTATGCCTTTTTAAACTTTGGATCCTTGTTTCATCTAAGAGAACTTCTTGCTTTGATATTACTTTTAAATACTGGAATTTGACCAGTTCAAGAATGGGAGATTCCTAAAGGACCTTCTTGGCTAATCTGATTCACAGAATTTCCAAGGTAGAAAGACATTAAATTACAATTTCCTAATGGAAACATTAGTTTCCCCTAACACCCCTAATGTATGCTTTTCTAATCCCATCCTGAATGCCTTCATTGATGACAAACTTCTTAGCCATCAAAGGTGATTTAAAACGAAAAACAAATAGACTTTGGAATTAGACTGATCTGGGAAGAAATCCTTCTATTACCACACATTATTGAAGTGCCTTAATTTTTTTTAGCATATCCCTTAACTTTCAGAGCTTCAGACCTCTCGTTTGCAAAATGGAAATGTCATCTTCTTTGTAGGACTCTGTTGTAAGGATCAAGTACAGCAGGGTAGTTTTATGAGTAAGAATGTGAGCTTTGCAGCCAGTCTGAGTTCCAATCCCTGCTACTTTGCTCAAAATCTGTATATTCCTGTGCCATTTACCTAAATGCCATTAAGTCTCATTTTATCTAGCTCCAAAACGAGAGTTAGAATAATGCCAATCTCATAAGCACGAAGGATCACTTCCAGTTTTTACAGCACCTTGATATGAGTTAGACAAAGTAGCTCTTTTCTCCAAGTGGGCAGAACTCTATACGTGGGCTCAAGGCTTGGCACGAAGCATGGCCCCAAGCCAGACTGTAGCTGTATGAAGGTCCATAGTTACCCTACTCACAGTCTTATCTAGATGATTAATACCTGTGAGCCACCTAGAACGTTGTTGGAGGTACATAACAAGTACTCAATTTATACTAGTTATTACTAACAAGCAAGGAGCTCTGGTAGTGTAGTGGTTACGAATCGAGCTGCGAGTTGCAAGGTCAGCAGTTCGAAACTACCAGCTGTTCCATGGGAGAAAGATGGGGTTTTCTGTTCCCGTAAAGATTTACAGCCTTGGAAACCCTGTGCAGGGTCACAATGAGTCAGAACCGACTCCATAGCACACCACAACAACATTACTAACAAGCAAAAATATTAGCTTTATTGTCAGTCCATTACATTGTTGAACTGCTTGGACTTCACCCGTATTCTGAGATGAAATTTATCTTCTAACCTACAGATTTCTACACCAGATGCTGTGACTTTCTAGATAAAATCGAAACTGTCTTCTAAACATTTTCTGTTAGACTTTTCTTGTGGTAGATTGAATACGAAACTGTCCCAGATTGTCTATGCCTCTCTGTAGCCATTCCCTTTGCAGTTTGACTTTGTTTCTCCTCCTGTCAGGAAGTAGAATGGCATCTTAATAAGCCTTGTGTCTTGGCTTTTTGTGTTTCTATTCTTGGAAACCTATTCCTACCAGGTGAATAATCCCTGCTTAGCCTGCTAGATGGCAGACACGTGGCCCAGTGATCCCCATTGCTTCAGTAGATAACCAGTCAACTGCCAGATATATGAGGGAAACCATCCTAGCCCAGCCATTCTAAAACCAGCCCAACAGCAAGACCTGCTGATATTAGCCAATCCTTACTCAAAGACTCATGAGTAAAATCTCAAAGCTTACTGTTGCAGGCCATTGCAATTTTGAGCTGTTTGTTATGTCGCATTATCATGGATGTAGATAACTGATACAGGTCTGTATTTACCAGTAGCTGTGTCCAATCTCTGTCTATATTACAGACAGAATTCCACCTAATTCAGTGTCATCCATCTCCCTCTTGTTCTGCTGCCCAAGTTCTAGCTCTGACTTCCTGCTCCCCACAATTCTTTCCCTGCCACTTCCTGGATGAGACTGTGGGGACCAGATGTGATCTGGAGAAACATAACACTAGCCCTGAGGCTTTCTCTCTGCTGGTCTTGATTTCAAAGGACATTTGATTCTGCTACCACCGCACACAGTGCTGGGCTTAATGACATCTTAGTGTTCCCAGTAGAAAAGTCCTGGTTTTTCTAAGGGTATATAACTTAGCTCTTATGACTCACTCCAGGGGAAAACTGGGCAAACAAGTCCTACAGCCTGAAGGCGATTTTGATTTTTAAATTATGAAATAAATCATCTTGAGCTTTTATGTTTTCTTGGGGTTTGTTTTTGTTTTTCTCTTTTGCTCCAAACTTCCACAGTAGCTTTCTGGTTTGGGATTATTTATCACTTAGCTCTCGTCTCACCCAAACTGTATTTGTTTTGTAAAATGACAAATCACCCCGGTATACTCCAGGCCAGAACCTTATACCAGGCAGAGCGTGCGGGCATGCAACGGGTCAGACATAAAACAGCAGAGGTTAGCTTCGCTCCAGCAGTGGGGCTAAGGGCCCTAGGGATATAAAAAGAAAATGACATATTTCAAAGCCATCTTGAAGACAGGGCTTGAATACACATTTGCTGAATGTCTAAGTCCTTATATTAGTTCATCTGCTTTTATTATTATGCCTGACTCTAGGTTTTCTCATTAAAAAAATCTGCATAGACTTTTGTGGAGACTAAATATTTAAAACCTATGGCTCCCAACTTGTAGTTCAGCAATCTCCCATCAGTTCTGGATTAGTTTAGGGTTTTCATATCCATAAATGCTCCAGATATGTCTGCAGAAAAGATAGATACGGTGTCTTACAAATTCATATATTCATCTTTTGGTCAAATTCACAGTCATAATTGCATATATGAAATGCTCTTCTGGTTAATAAAGCATAAGGAGCTCTGGTAGTATCATGGTTACTAGTAGGGCTGCTAACCTCAAGGTCAGAAGTTCAAAACTACCAGCCATTCCTCAGGAGAAAGATGAGGTTTTCTGCTCCTGTAAAGATTTACCACCTCGGAAACCCTATGCAGGGTCACTATGAATCAGAACCGACTCCATGGTACACCACCGTCACCAACTTTACGCGCTTTCTCAGTTGATGTTGTTAAGTGATATTGAGTTGGTTCATACTCATAACAACCCTACATAGGGTTTCCAAGGAGTGACAGGTGGGTTTGAACCACCAACCTTGAGGTTAACAATCTAGTACTTTTCCTACAGGACATATGTTAGTGAATATTAAACACATGACTTGTACCGTGGGGGTGGAAATTGGCTACATTTTTTCTTTTTAGGTGAAAAAGGAGTCTTTCTACTTGAAATCTTAAGACAGCACTGTGCAAATGCATATGAGCCATCAGTCCTCAAGAATGCTGGTTGGACAATATATTTTCCTCTTGGGGATGTTGGCCAGTTTTATAGGTGTAGATTAAGGTGGTTGCAAAGGTTACAAGTCAGGGAAACCAACAAGAAAATAGTAATATCAGGTCCTAACTGGCTTGTAGTCATGACCTCACTCTGTGGCAAATACTTTGAGAAGACAATTGACAGCTTGATCTAGGAGAGAGAGTTGGGAGAAGGTGACAATCTAGCTACTCGATAGAAACTGTCCATGCAGCAGGAGGGACAGAACTTTCCAGGGAGCCATCATTTCTTTAAGTAGACATCTATTGTAACACAGACATCCTCAGACAGTATCCTCATCACATTACTTCTTTCATCAAAGCCTTGGACTTTCTTGTTCAAATCCTATCATGATGCTTACCAATTAATTATCCAGCACACAGCCTTTCAGGTGCCCCACTTCCTGATTTTCAGGGAACTCTTCCTTGCACAACTTTAAGTAGTCACCATCACAGTTGTAGGCTCACCTGGAACTGACAGTTAAAATTCTCTGTAGCCTTTTCCACTCTAGTGTTGTTGTTGCGGTTATGTGCCACTGGGCTGGCTCAGACACATAGTGACCCTACTCACAATGGAATGAAACACTATTCAGTCTTGTGCAACACTCACAATGTTTATGTTTGAGCCTATTGTTGCAGCTGGTGTCTCAATCCATCTTGTTGAGGGTCTTCCTCTTTTCCACTGACACTCTGCTTCACCAACCATGATGGATGTGGAACCTTGAGTTTACATGATATGGCTTTTTCATCCAACGTCTTCTTTATTCCGACCAAGTGTTTGGTGGAACCATGCAACTAAGGTGCATAGGACTGTAAGGTTTCAATTGGTTAGTTTTGCCATCCCTGCTAAGTTTAAAAGGAGCCATCTCAGAAGCAGGAACAGAAGATCCGAGGAGCATCAAGAGGGAAGAACATGAGATCCCTACCTACAAAAGTGGCAAGAGCAGAGGTGATGTCAGAGAGACAGAGCAGCTATGGGCTCTAGACCCATGGGCTGAG
The DNA here is from genome assembly GCF_000296735.1 of Chrysochloris asiatica. Taxonomy (NCBI): domain Eukaryota; kingdom Metazoa; phylum Chordata; class Mammalia; order Afrosoricida; family Chrysochloridae; genus Chrysochloris; species Chrysochloris asiatica. The sequence continues at coordinate 8,079,616 of NW_006408594.1, forward strand.
TAAAACGGAGTGCTTCTGGGCAGGTGGCCACATGGCTGAGAAGCCAAAGAAAAGAGTGAGGCATGTCTAGCACAGCAGAGCAGAGGCATTCATAAATGGAAAATTGCTGCATCCTAAGTTAGTTTTGATCTTGGGTTGTAATCTGTTCACTTCCCTAATAAACTCATTAATCATGAGTATCGTTATGAGTTCTGTGTGGCCATTGTAATGGATTATGGAACCCAGATGTGAAGCAGAGAGCACTGTGGGAGAGGGTAAAGAATGTGTACTGTGGAAGCATATCTGATCTCTGCTTCATTGGAATAGGTCTTGGACTGATTTTGAGGTTTATTCTCTTTCCCCCTTGGGAAGCCACACATGTTCCCACATGCTTTTTGCAATGTCCTTCTCCAGTCCTCCTGATAACAGGTGGAAAATACGTAGATGAAGTCTTGCCCTCTTCCCTTCTAAGGAGCATACTGATTGTACTTCTTCCAAGATAGTCTTGGAAATTATTCTAGAAGTCCATGGTATTTTCAACATTTTTTTTTTGCCAACACCATAATTCAAATGCATCAATTCTTCTCAGGCCTTCATTATTTATTGTCCACCTAAGGAGCTCTGGTAGCGTAGTGGTTATGAGTCGGGCTGCCAACCTCAAGGTCAACAGTTCAAAACTACCAGCAGTTCCATGGGAGAAAGATGAGGTTTTCTGCTCCAGTAAAGATTTATAGCCTCAGAAACCCAGTGCAGGGTCACTATGAGTCGGAACCGACTCCATGGTACTTAAAAACAACAACAACATACATATGAAGTGATTGAAAATATCGTGGCTTGGGTCAGGTTTACTTTAGTTTTCAAACGGACAACTTTGCTCTTTAACACATTAAATAGGTGTTTTACAGTAGATTTGCCCAAAGCAACAATCATTTGATTGTGGGTCCAAGTAAAAAGCAATCTTTGACAACTTCAGCTGTTTCTCCATGTATTATGATGTCGTTTGTCGGTCTTGTGAGTATTGTTTCATTGCATCGAGTTGTAAACCATACTGAAGGTTGTTTTGCCCAGTGCTGCTGCCATTGTGCCAATGCATCTTGTTGGGGGTCTTCCTCTTTCTCTCCAGCCCTCTACTTTGCCAAACATGATATCGTTCTCCAGGGACTGGTCCCTCCTGATAATATGTCTAAAGTATTAAAGATGAAGTCTGGCCATCCTAGCTGCCAGAGAGCATTCTGGCTGTACTTCACCCAACACAGATTTAATTGCTCTTTTGGCAGTTGTGGTACTTTTTTTAAGGACTGATATCTTTATTTACATATTAATTTTTTCCAGTGTACACATATCCTATGGCTGTGTAATTTTAAAAACTCAGCCCTTAACAATGAGAAACAATGTTGAGACACGTGGCCTCATCGGTGACCTGAGCCAGTCTGGAGATGGGGGTGGAGCACATGTTGCCACCCACCAGATGAGTGATTGACGAGGACTGTAAACCCAAGGCAGCTGGACATACAGGTCATGCCGACTGGGACGCCACTGAATAAAAATACAAGTCTCTGCCAAAGTCTTACCAGGCGTGGCCACCAATAGTTTGCACGCACACTCGGGCACTCGGAAATTACTCTGCAGCCCTTTTTTGAGCTGAGGGGTCAGGGCGAAGACTCCCTGCCCACCACCAGCCTTCCCAAGGACTCCTCAGCCTTCAGGGCTGTTGGGGCAGCTGCAGTTCAACCAGAGGAACCAGCAAGGCATCCTGGTTACTGCAGTGGGGCTTCTAGGCAAAGGCCCGCTCAGTGAAGCCCTCTCTGTAGCGGAGGAAGGCAGACAGTGCACAGTAGATGAAGGGCAGTAGCATCTTCCTGCTCCCTGGCTCAGACAACCCCCGGGCTATCACCTATGAGCAAGATTTCAATTGGCTGGTTGGTTCCTTGTTCTGGCTGTTTGGTAGTTTTGAGGAATTGGCGATAATCTAAGGATGCTCAAGGATCTCTTTCAGTGCCAGCCTTTGATTGGGATTATGCTTCAACAGAGTTGAAATGAGGTCCCTAGCTCCCATCATAACCAAGTAAGGGAATACAAACTCAACCCATGAAATTTTGTTGTAGGTCTCCTGGTACATGCTTGCCTCAAAGGGAGGTTTCCCGACTAGGAATTCATAGCAGAGGACGCCGAGGCTCCAGAGGTCCACCTTCCTCATCAGGCATGCAGCCCTCAATCATCTCGGGAGGCAGGTAACCCAGGGTGCTGCCCAGAGTAGTCATCCTGGAAGATGGTTCTCCTGGAAGACTGACCACCTGAAATCTGCAATCTTCAGCTCACCAGTCGACCCCAGGAGCTGGTTCACAGGCTTAATGTCTCTGTGGATAACTTTCTTGGAATAACAGTAGGACACGGCGTCCACTAATTCTGTGATAAAAAAAAAACAGTTCTCTGCTCATCAAACTTGGAAAGCTTCTGAAGCTCTCTATAGACGGTTCCAGAGGCGCGTATTTGAGGGTGAGGTCAATTCTGGTGGCATTGTGGAAATAACCCTAAAGCCTGAAAATGCTGGGATGCTTAAGGTTGGACTCCATTTTTACCTCTCTTCTCACCTGAATCTCGACTCCTGCATTCTCTAGCTGGACTTTAAATAACATTTTCGGAGCCAGGATGAATTTGCTTTTTTTTTTTTTTTCTTGCCAGCTAACCATTACCAAATTTTCCTTTACCTGGCGACGGACCAATTTCAAAATCTTCCAAAATCCATTGCTTTTTAAAAAACTATTATTCTTTTTTTCTGTTTTGAAGCCAGTTCCTTTCCTGGATTATGTCCAGCTGAGGGCAGCTGGGCCTGCTCTCTCTTTGGGATGTTGTTTGGTGTCCTGGAGACAGGACAGGTGATAGTAATTGTCTGCACTGGTTTCTGCTTCTGACCCTAACCTGGCTTCCGATTGGACACTAGCTTTTGTGCGTGTGATAGGGTGCTCTGGGAGGAATTTGAAGGGCACTAGATGCAATGGGCTTGGCCACTCCTAGCAGATGATGGGTTCTGAGGAGGAAATGGCAGCGTCAATGAGATTCGTTTTGGAACATCATCAAGTGAAAGTGTCACCTTAATGGCACTTGGAATGCAGTTTCCTTTGCATTTATCCATGGTGCCTGCAGCCTATGAAGTGAGGTCACCAAGTCCTACCCAGAGTGTAGCGGTTAGGGTGCAAAGCCTCTTCTTTTAAAATATAAGTTAAACCCTTTCCCATGGTACTACTAATATTCTCCTCCAACACCACCATAACTCAAATGCATCAATTCTCCTACAATTTTCCTTATTCGCTGGCCAACTTTTGCATGCATATGAGGTTATTGAAAATACCATGGCCTGGGTCAGGAGCATCTTAGTCCTCAAACTAATACCATTGCTTTTCAAAACTTTAAAGAGGTCTTGTGCAAGAGATCTAACTAATGTGATACATCGTTTCATTTCTCTCTCTCTCTTTTTTTTAAAATAGACTTTATTATATTTTCTGTGTTTGAAAGTACACTTAGTTGAGGTCTTTCAAAATCTTCCCTAGACTTGTGTGGTGTACCTTTTGGTTGGTTGATGATACATAGAGGGGATTGTAACCACAACAAAGTAACGATATATATGACAGGATGAATGTAAAGCTAATGTTCTCCCATGTAAACTATCACATTATTATTATTTTTTTAAGCTTCCCTAGAATTATATAGAGGACTCAGAGGAGTCCTGATCCTATTCACCTTCCTTATCTTTTGCCTTATTGATAAAGGCAAGAATTGGCCCTTGTCAGTTTATTTAAATATATTCAGAGACTTCTGGTAACTTGGCATTCTGGACAGACAAACTAACAGAATCTCTTCATCAAAGACACCAAATAAAACAGACCTGGATGAAAAACCCAGAGCCCTGAAATTCAGAAGACAGGTTAGAGAAGTGGCCTCAGTAGGAGCAGGGAGGACGAGCTGACCAGGGATGGTGACATAAGCAGACAGACTGGTGAACGGCCAGTGAGACTCAGGGCAACCATATCGTGAGCAGTTTAGGCAACAGGAGGCCTGGCAGAGCAGGTTCAAACATCATGGGAAAGGTGTGAGTTTTTGTCCCCCACATTGCCCTGTTGTAATCAGAGGGGTGGCCAGTTCCCACTTTCAAATACTCCCAGTGCGGACCCTGTTCTTCAGTAGCTCAGAGCCATATAGTCGGGAGACACCAGTGTGAGAGGGAGACAACTGTGCCCTTTTGTGTCTGCTTTCAGGTGGGCTCAACTCCAAGACCTACAGAACCCGCAGAGCCACAAGACCAGTATTTAACCAATCACACTGCCTCCAGCTGCCCCATGGTCCCAAAAGAAATAAATACACATTTAGCTTAAGTATTGTTTCCTGGTGACCAAGAAAAGCTGAGGACAGCTTTAAAATTTCTTGGAAAGCTGCTAATGATTTGACTCTCACTTATAAAAAAAGTTTTAAAGGTACAAAACTGAATTCATCTTATATGTTGAAATACAAGAAACATGCTGTCAATTCAGAAAGAGTACCAAATTTGCATGAGTTTAAATTTATGTATGAGTACTATTCCATCATTATAAAGAAAGGTATTCATGGACCAACAGTTAACAATGTTTACCTCTAATCACTTTTAACTCTTGCATTCTTCCCTCAGAATCCACTGCAACCATGCAATAAAGCAAAATATGTGAATTGTAGAATGTGAAACTGATGCTCTGCTCTGTGAACCTTCACAAAATTCACAATAAAAAAAAAAAATACGACATTTGACATTTTGGTTTTGGTGGGCAGAAGAGATAGCCACGTAGGAAAGGCTCTGTGGAGGAGGGATTGAAAACCCAGAGAAGCTATGCTCATGGAACACCACCAGAGCTCTGGATCTAACATAAGATACATGGTGTCAGTTTCTCACACACACAAGTGAAAAAAAATCACAATATAAAGGAAAATACTGAGAGTTAGGAATTGCTTGAGACAGGACTAACTCTGTGGCCAGCTCAACTGGGCAGAGTTCAGAGGGCAGGTCTACAGACAGACCGGCACAGGGAACTGGTGCTAAAAGTGCCACAGTGACATTTGCAAAAGGAGTTGTGGAGGATTCTACACATTTGTTCCTGCTCTTTCCTGTGGCACCTTCTTTGCCCAGCCCAGATGCCATCAGGTGCACATGCACCCCTGCCCCCTCCCCCCCCAAAAAAAAATGTCCAACCGTGAGCCCATAGTTTTCCCATGGCACAGAGAGGCAGAGCTTGGAAGTTGTTTATGACATCAGCCTGTGGGTCCCAGCCCTAAAGTTAACTTGTGCAGGACCCTTTGCCTTGGTCTATACAGCAAGAAAAAACCTGTTCTGGCCTGACAGACAAATCATATGATGTGTAAAACCCCAACATAAAAGGACACACCTATCTCGAGAATTATGCTGTGCACACGCAGATAACTAACTGACTTTCAGAGACAAAAATAGTAGACAATTTTCTCTCATTAACTTCTCAATATCTATCTGTGCACACAATAACTCACATTAGAAACCACACAGGTGTTGTCACAATGGAACAAAATGAAATCAAAAGGATACTAACAGAATACTATCAAGAGTAGTACTCCAATGAATTTGAAAACTTAGAAGAGATGGATACATTTTTAGAAAAACATGATCTACCTAAACTTACACAGAGTGAAGCAGAAAACTTGAACAGACTCATAACAAAAGAAGAAATTGATCAGGTCATCAAAAAATTCTCAACCAAAAGAAGCCCAGGCCCAGATGGCTTCACTGATGAGTTCTACCAAACATTCAGGGAAGAACTGTTACCAATTCTACTAAAATTATTCCAAAATATAGAAGATGATGGAAAACTTCCTAAAACTTTTTATAAAGCAACCATAACCCTCATACCAAAAACAGGGAAGGACATCACTAAGAAAGAAAACTACAGACCAATTTCCCTCATGAACGTAGATGCAAAAATTCTCAACAAAATCCTAGCCAACAGAATCAAACACCACATCAAAAAAAATACATCATGACCGAGTACTCCACCACATAAATAAGAAAAAGGAAAAGAACCACATGATCATATCGATTGATGCAGAAAAAGCATTTGACAAAATGCAACATCCATTCCTGACAAAAACACTCAACAAGGTAGGAATTGATGGGAAATTCATCAACATAATCAAGATCATATGTACAAAACCAACAGCCTACATTACTCTCAATGGAGAGAAACTGAAAGCCTTCACTCTGTGAACAGGAACCAGATAAGGATGCCCTTTGTCACTACTCCTAGTTAATATTGTTTTGGAAATATTAGCCAGAAGTATATGGCACAAAAGGAAAATTAAAGACATCAAAATTGGCAAAGAAGAAATAAAACTCTATTTGCATACAATATGATCTTATACATAGAAAACCCCAAAGACTCAGTGACAAAGCTGCTAGACATCATTGGAAGATTCAGCAAAGTGGCAGGGTATAAGATCAGCATACAAAAACCAGTTGGATTTCACTATAGTAACAATAACAGCACTGAAAAAGACATTAGGAAAGCAGTGCCATTTACAATAGCTGTCCAAAGGATGAAATATTTAGGAATAAACTTAACCAGAGAAACAAAGGACCTATACAAAGAGAATTACAAAACACTACTACAAGAAACCAAAAGAGACTTACAAAAGTGGAAGAACATACCATGTTCGTGGATAGGAAGACTCAACATCTTGAAAATGTCAATATCGCCCAAAGCAATTTACAAATATAATGCAATTCCAATCCAGACTTCAGAGACATTCTTCAAATAGATGGAAAAGACAATTACAAAATTTATATGGAAAGGAAGGAGACCCAGGATAAGCAAATCACTGCTCAAGAAGAACAAGGTTGGAAGCCTCTCACTCC
>NW_006408594.1:8101792-8105275 GCF_000296735.1 Chrysochloris asiatica
GATCACTCTCACCCCCTCGGTACACAGGGTTGACAGGGATGGGCAACTTAGACATTGGCTACCCAAAATGTGGGTGCCTATAAAGGCAAGCATTTGAATTATGGTGTTGGAGAAGAATATTGAAAGTACCATGGACTGCCAGAAGAACCAACAGATCCGTTTTGGAAGAAGTTCAGACAGAGTGCTCCTTAGAGGCCAGGATAGCCAAACTTAGTCTCTTATACTTCGGACACATTGTCAGGAGGGACCAGTTGCTGGAGAAGGATATCATGTTCCATAAGGTGGGGGTCAGTGAAGGAGAGGGAGACCCCCAACAGGATGGATTGGCCAAATGGCAACATTGATGGACTCAAGCATAGCAACAATGGTGAGGTTGGTTCAAGATTGGGCAGTGTTTCGTTCTGCTGTGCATAAGGTCGCTATGAGTCAGTACCCAGTCAATGGCACCTAACAACAACAACAACAATAAAGGCAAGAAGTGACAGGCTTACAAGTTTTCAAGAGGGAGCCTAGTTCCCGATGGGGCAGGGGAAGGTAGAATCAGCACTGAATGATTTCCAATCCATTGGGACATGGCAAAAGGAAATGGAGATAAGATTCTTGTGGCACAATATTTAATAATTGCCATCAGGACTTACTGTGAGGGTAGGAAATATAGATGTAGATGTTTTTTGTCAAAAGGAAGAGAGTGACTGATTTTGCAGCCCAGTAGCGGAGGTTATTGGGACCATCAAATGAGAAGAATGGAGAGCAGGACCCTACCATGAGAGGCAGTGATGTCAGGGATGGAGACAGAGATGATGACGTGGACAGATGGAACAGCTGGGGACATTGAACTCAGGGAGAGAGAAGGACTGTGTGCTGATGGCTGGGGGGTGGGACTGTGTGGTGTCACCTTTGGTTATATGATGATGCATGGAGAGGATTGTAATCATTGCAATGAAATGAAATACTACAGGCTGAGTGTAAAGCTAATGTTCTCCCATGTAAACCTCACAATAAAAACCAAAACCTTAAGACTTTCCCCCGGGAGTATATCCTTTGGTGGTAGAGCAAGTGGGGCTTCTGGACAAACTCTTTGCCACAATCACTGCAAACATATGGCTTTTACACAGATTGTGTCCTTTGGTGAAAGAGCAAACTTGACTTAAAAATAAATCTTGGGCCACACTCATGGCAAACATATGGCTTTTCCCCTGAGTATGTACTTTGGTGTTTTGGAAGAAATACAACCAGAGTGCTCCTTGGAGGCCAAGATGGCTCAGCTTCGTCTCTCTTACTTTGGACACATTGTCCGGAGAGAACAGTCGCTGGAGAAGGATGTCATGCTGGGTAAGGTGGAGGGTCAGAGAAAAAGAGGAAGACCCCCAACGAGATGGATCAGCCAGGTGACATCATTGATGGCGTCAAGTGTGGCAGCGGTAGTGAGGTTGGCCCAGGATCGGACATTGTTTTGTTCTGCTGTGCATGGGGTCACTATGAGTCAGTTCTGACTTGATGGCACCTGACAACAATGTACTTCAGTGGCACACCAAGTTTGGCTTCCAAGGAAATCCTCAGCCACACTCACTGGCTTTTCCCCTGAGTGTGTCCTATGGTGGTGGACAAGGGTGATGTCTGAGCAAACCCTTAGCTACACTCACTGCAAACATATGTCTTTCCCCCTGAGTGTGTCCTTTGGTGACACAACAAAGCTGACTTATGAACATATTCTCATCTACACTCAACAGAAATATGGGGATGTCCCTGGAGGACAGACCTCTGGTTTGTGATGAAGTTTGACATCAGGCCACACTCTGCTCCATCCTCTCTGTAGCTGACTGCTCCAAATCTTGAGCTTTCTAGTTCTTTCAGTGCTTTATTCAGTGACTCTACACATGTCATCCTTTGGGTTGAGTTGGGCTTTATGCCGACACCTGAGAGGTCTTCTCTTGGACTTGTTGATGCTCTTTGGGGTGAGCTACTGAATTCCCATGATATCTGTCTCCACTCTGCTCTCAATGGTGAAAACTTCTCTCTCCTGACCCTCTGTGTTTTCTTTTCAGAACCTCTGATGAGAATCCTGCTGGTCAGGCTTCTTCTGAGACCCTGGTCTGGAAACACCTGAATGGAAGGGATACACTGCACACAGCCCTGGGAAGCTCTGAAGTACATGTTGGCTGAAAATTTGCTGACAGTAGACAGACAGAAAGCAGCAGAAACGGTGGGAAGTTTCTGACTTTAATTCTTGCCCTTTTCTGTTTGAATTCATTTCTCCCTGTTCTCCATATCATCCTTGTGTTTTGAGGTCAAAATCTTCCCCAGTCCTCCCAGAATCCACACAGGGCCTGGAATTTTTTGACCGCCACTAATTACTTCTGGGACACATGGTGAATTAACCCTACAGTCCATTGTGCCCTGGAGACTGTATTTAAAATACTCATATGGATAGATTCACCAACTGCTCCTTGGAAGCTGTATACGGGATATATATATATAAAGTGGAAATGACTGAACAACACGTAGCATTACAGGAAATATATAGTGGTCCTCCGTTCCGTAGCTGCCCTCCTTCACGACACCTCGAAGACTGTCCATTTCATTTCTTGACTGCTGTTTCCATGAGTGTCAGTGGTTGATCTGAGCAAAATGAAGTCTTTGACAACTTCAATCTTTTCTCCATTCATATGGATGTTTCTTATTGGACCAGTGATGAAGATTTTTGTTTTATTTACATTGAGGTACAACCCATACAAAAGGCTGTGTTCTTTTATATTCATGAGTAGGTATTTTAAGTCCTCTCCACTTTCAGCAAGCTATGTTGCATCATCTGCATATCACAGTTGTTAATGAGTCTTCTTCCAATTCTGATGCCATATTTTTCTTCATATAATCCAGTTTCTCAGATTATTTGCTCAGCATACAGATTGAATTAAGTATGGTGAAAGAATACAACCCTGGAGCACATCTTTCCTAATTTTAAAACATTCAGTGTTCCCTTGTTCTGTTCAAACAACTGCCCCTTGGTCAATGTAAAGATTCCTCATGAGAAAAATTAAGTGTTCCAGAATAGTCATTTTCTGCAATACTGTCTGTAAATTGTCATGAAGCCTTTATATAGTCAACAAAGCAAAGGTAGACATTTTTCTGGTATTCTCTGCTTTCAGCCAAGATCCATTTGATATCAGCAATGATATCCCTCATTCCACACCCTCTTCTGAATCTGACTTGAACCTCTGGAATTTCTCTATCAGTGTATGATTATAGTCATTTTTGTGTTACCTTTAGTAAAATTTTACTTGAATGCTATATTAATGATATTATCCAATGATTTCCGCATTATGTTGAATCACTTCTCTTTGGAATGGACACAAATATGTTAGTGGTTACGAATTGGGCTGCAAACAGCAAGGTCAGCAGTTCGAAACTACCAGCTGTTCTGCGGGAGAAAGATGAGGCTTTCTGCTCCCATAAAGATTTACAGCCTCGGAAACCCTGGACAGG
>NW_006408594.1:8105860-8108957 GCF_000296735.1 Chrysochloris asiatica
ATAATAATAAAAGAACTGATGTTACTGATGTCTTGAAAGTGGTCCAAGCTGCACTGAAAGCATTGACAAAAGACAAGTTTCCAGGAATTGATGGAATACAGGTTGAAATATTTCAACACAGTGATGCAGCTCGGGAGACTCTCACTTGACTTTGCCAACAAAATCTGACAATGCTACCAGGCCAATTACTTGGAAGAAATCCATATTTATGTCCATTCCATAGAAAGGCAGCCCAACGCAATGTGAAAATTGTCAACCTACATCATCAATATAAACACACAAGCAAAATTTTGCTGAAGATAATGTTTTAAATGGCTGCACTAGGACATTTACAGGGAGCTTCCAGAAATTCAAGTTGGATTCACAAGAGAATGGTGAACTAGGGATATCATTACTGATATCAAATGGATCTTGACTAAAAACAGAGAATGTCATAAAATGTTTACTTGTGCATTATTGACCATACAAAGGCATTCAACTTTGTGGCTCATAACAAATTATGGATAACAGTGCGAAGTATGGGTACTCGAGAAAACTCAATTATATTCATGAAGAACCTATGCATATAGCAAGGTTCATACAGAACAAGGGATACTGAATAGTTTAAAATCAGGAAAGGTGTGTGCCAGAGTTGTATCTTTTCACTATATTGATTCAATATGTATGCTGAATAAATAATCTGAGAACCTGGATTATCTGAAAAAGAATGTAGCAGCGGGATTGGTGGAGGACTCATTAACAACCTTCAATATGCAGATGACACAACCTTGTTTGAAGAAAAGGAAGAGGACTTGCAGTACTTACTGATGAAGATCAAAGGCTTCAGTATGGATTGCACCTCAATGTAAAGAAAACAAAAATCTTTAAAACTGGACTAATAAATAACTTTATGATAAAAGGAAAAGAGACTGAAGTTCTCAAAGACTTCATTTTGCTTGGATCCATTCACGTAAGTATGGAAGCAGTAGTCATATAAACAAAGGTCATATCACATTAGAACAATCTGCTGCACAAGACCTCTTTCAAGAAGTGTTCAAGAAGAAAGATGTCAGTTTGAGGACTAAGGTACACCTGACTCAAACCATGGTATTTTCAATCACCGCATATGCTTGTGAAAGTTGGACAACAAATAAGGAAGACTGTAGGAGAATCAATGCATCTGAGTTTTGGTGCTGGAGAAGAATATTCAAAGTACCACGGAGCACCAGAAGAACAAACAAATCAGTCTTGTAAGAAATGCAACTTGAATGTTCCTTAGAAGCAAGGATGATGAGACTTTGTCTCTTTTTTTGTGGACATGTTTTCAGGAGACACCAGTCCCTAGAGTACACCATGATGGGTAAAATAGAGAGTCAATGAAAAGAAGACCCCCCCCCCCAGTAAAATGGATTGACACAGTGGCTGCAACAGTGAGTTCAAACATAACCATGGTGTGATAGTGCAGGAGCATGCAGTGTTTCATGTTGTTGTGCATGGGATCACTGTGAATCAAAGCTGGTTGGACTGAACCTAATAATAACAACAACAGTGTGCTAGACACAAACCTACAATGCACTCAGGGGACATGGGTAACTGGTTACAATCAGCATAAGTGAAGGAAATGGAAGATGAGATGGGCAAGGCTTAGCCATTTGGTTTTGATCTGCTTTGGGCAGAGAATATGGTCCAGAGGGGTGAATAAACTTTCCCAAGATTTACAGATCTTGTAAAAACCGTTGTTGTTTTTAAGTATTGTTGAGTTCGTTCCAGCTCACAGAGACTCTGTATAGGGTTTCCGAGGAGCAGCTGATGGGTATGAATCATTGACTTTGTGGTTATTAATCCAGTCCTTTTCCTGCATCACCACACCAGGAGTTACAGATCTTGTAAGATCTAGAACTCAGTTGATTCTGACTTACAAGTCAATTCTTCATTTATTGTGTGCTTGCTCCACAAGGTGGGCCAGGCTTGTGGGCTTGTGCACCATTTCTCTACCCTGCAATCTCTCTCAATGGCACTCTTCATGCTCAAACTATACTTGCCTATGTTTCAGTCCTCATTGCCCACTGGGTGGTTATTAGTTGATCCAATAAATTACTTTGCACCAAGGTTTTAATGGGTACTTTAATGTCTCGTGGAGTCCAGATAGCATATTTGCATTTTAACAGCAATTTTTAATTCAGTCCCATTCGCCTCAGCTTAATTCAACAGACACAATTTGATTAGTTATCTACAAGGCACTTTGATGCATGTTATAGGGAATGAAAAGGAGGTGAGCAAACATTATGTGGAAATCATTTGACAATATCATTAATACTAGATGCAAGTAAAATTTTGCTAAAGATAATTTTTAAATGACTACAATAGTCCACTGACAGGGAACTGCCAGCTGTTCACAGAGGACATGGGATGAAGGGTATCATTGCTTACCTCAGGTGGAGCTTGGCTGAAAGCCGAGAATAGCAGAAAGATGTTTATCTGTGCTATAGTGACTACACAAAGGCTTTCTACTATGTGGGTCATGACACACTATGGAGAACATTGTGGAGAATGAGCATTCTAGAACACGTAATTGTGCTCATGAAGAACCTGTACATAGACTAAGAGGCAGTCATTCAAACAGAACAAGGGGACACTGAATGGTTTAAAATCACGGAAGGTATGCCCCTTGGTTGTGTTCTTTCACCATACTTATTCAATGTGAACACTGAGGAAATAATCTGAGAAGCTGGATTATATAAATAAAAACACAGTATCAGGATTGGAGGAAGATTTACTAACCTGTGATATGCAGATGATACAATCTTGCTTACTGAAAACGAAGATGTAAAATACTTACTGATGAAGATTAAGGACCATGGCCTTAAGTATGGGTTGCACTTGTAACCCATGTAAAGAAAAGAAAAATCCTCACAATGGGACCAACAAATATATAGAAAAGATTGAAGTGGTCAAACTATACTTTGCTTAAATCCACTATCAGCACTCATGGAAACAGCAGTTAAGAAATCAAATGATGTATTGCATTACACAAATCTGCTGCACAAGACCTTTGTAAAATGTTCAAGAGCAAAGATGTCTTTGGATATTTCATCTCTCATACTTTGGACAGATTGTA
>NW_006408594.1:8110398-8112191 GCF_000296735.1 Chrysochloris asiatica
CACTGCCTGACTCATAACAACATTATGAGGCAGAGCAGAACTGCTTCGTAGACTTTAATCTTTACAAAACTGTAATCTGTATGAAATTAGACTACCACATCTTTCTCTTGTGTTGGGGCCTGTGTAGCTAATAGATTAAGGAGAAATCTAAGGGCCCTTGTCTCTCAATGTCTGAGACAAGGAAACCCAAATCTAAGTTTTAGTGTAAAATAGAGATAATCTGGGTTTACAGAATATGTGTCAAATGGACTTTGGGGCTTGAAGTTTCACACAAATCAACAGTGTGTTGTGGCTGGACCATAAAATAGTTAAAACCTGTAGAGGGGGTTCCGATTCTGTTCAAACATGCACTGATTACAATTCATCTAGGAAACTGTGTACACTCTTGGGTCATATGACTATAAGGGTGATAAAGACAAACTTGAGGCCATACAGAGGATACTATGAAGATGTTGAAATGACTTCAAACAATTCCATAGGAGGAAAAGGTAAAGACCAGGAAATGTTGAAATAGGAAAATTCAGAGATAGGATCAAACCAAAATTCTCAAACTTCCTGCCACTGAGTTTATTCCAACTCATAGTCACCCTATATAGGGTTTCTAAGACTTAAAACTCTCTGGGAGCAGACAGTCTAATTTTTTTATGGGTCTGAACTATTTTGAAGATTAGCTGTCCAATATCTAACCCACAGTACCACCAGGGAGCAGGGACAGCAGGAGAGAATGCAAAGATTGAGGGCTTTTATCCCATCTAGTCTCCAAAGTTTAAAAGGACTTCCACACAGAAAGGTGAAGGAATGGAGATTAGAGGGAGTAAGACTGGATAACCCAAAGAACCTGCCAAAGATCAGAACTCTTCAAATATGTGTGTTATTGTGTTGTTGGGTGTTATTGAGAAAATTCCAACTCGTAGAGACCCATGTAACAAGATAGAACTGCCCCATAGGGGTTTTATTTTTTACTGTAATCTTTATGGAAGCAGATAACCTATCTTTCTCTCACGGTGCCATTGGATGGGTTCAAATAGCCAACCTTTGGGTAAATAATCAAACACATAAACACTGTACCACCAGGGCTCCTTCAAAGATATAGACAGAATAATATTTTTGAGGTAACAGTTGAAGGTTAACTTTTAATACAATGCCCCCAACTCTACTAGCACTTTTGGATTCAATTTCCTACTTTTACCACAGATATGACCTAGAACCAAGTATTCAACTGAGGTTCTCAATGGATCTGTACATCTAATAGAGACATAAATTTTGAAAAACAAGGTTTTCATTGTTGCCATTTTAAAAGACAAAGTAAGTTTAGTAATAATCTGAATGCTAAGCTTTCACTATGCTGAAGAATATCTTTTGGAATTTATGACAGAATAAATAGTTTGGCAGGAAAGCATGGTGAATTGAGAGTTAACTATATCAATGTTAATTTAATTTTTTTTATTAAAATGTATTTATTGAATGCTTACTATTTACCAGCTTTATTCTAGCCACTGACAAAAAGAAGTAAATAAAACAAAAATCCCTGCTCTCATTGAAATTCTGTCTAGTAGGGTGGATTGGCAGAAAAGATAAACTTGAATAATACATAAATTATATGCTATGTTACAAGACCACAACTAATTTGTCAGTTTCTCATGCTGGTGGTGGCTTGCATGTTGCTGTGACACTGGAAGCTATGACTAATGATACAAATCAAAACAACAATGAGATATCACTCTACACCAGCATTAATAGCAAAATTCAATAAAACAGGCAACGACAAATGCTGTCGAGGGTGTGGAGAGACT
>NW_006408594.1:8112561-8114359 GCF_000296735.1 Chrysochloris asiatica
ATTATGCTTAGTGCAATTAGTCAATCACAAGAGGACAAATATTATATGAGATCATTGTTGTAAAAAGTAAAGATAAGGTTTTCATGCTTAAAGAAACATTATCTGATGGTTACCAGGGGCGGGGGAAAAGAAGAGCAATTCACTGACTAGAAAGTAGAAACATGCTAACTTGGGTGGAAGGAAAAGCAATATACAAGAGGGAAGTTGGCAGAGGAATGATGGAGACAGGAGGAGACAAAAGGAAGAGAGCAATAGAGGTAAATACTAAATGGGGAAAAAAATCCACTGAAATTTACATGCCTGTCACAACAACAAATCCAAATAAAAATATCTACTAGCAAAAACACTGGTAAATTAAAAAATAAAAGGTTAATTGTACGTATACACACACACATACACACACACACACACACAAACAAATGATGTCACCTTGAGGACTAAGATGTGCCTGACCAAAGTCATGGTATTTTCAATCACCTCATATGCATGCATAAGCTGGACAATGAATAAGAAAGACTGAATAACTGTTGCCTTTAAATTATGATATTGACAAAGAATAATAAATATATCATGGACTGCCAGAAAAATGAATAAATCTGTTTGAAGAAATATATAACACTCCTTAGATGTGAGGATATCTAGGCTTTATTTCACATAATTTGGACATATTATCAGTAGAGACCATTCCCTGGAGAAGAACATCATTCTTGGTAAAGTAGGATCAGCCAAAATGAGGAAGATCTTCAGCAAGATGAATGAAACAGTGACTACAACAATACGTTCAAACATAGTAACAATTGCAAGGAAGGTGCAGGACCTATCAATGTTTTGTTGTGTTGTAAATAGGGTTGCTATGTGTTGAAAACAACTCAACAGTACCTAACAAATTAACTTGTTTTAAGTTGAGAATACCAACAGAATCAAGTAATGCTATATAGGGGAATGTTGAAGTTTACAAACTGATCAAGTAGGCCTATTTAGAAGTTGAGATCTGAGTGAAAATTTAAATGAAGTGTAAGACTTAGCCATTTGAATAATTATAGGTTTGGTGTGGTACCGCTGGCAGTTCAAACCCACTAGCCATTCGTTGGAAACCCTATTCAGGGGCACTGTGAGTTGGAACCAATTCGGCGATACTTAACAACAACAAGAGTTAGTATTTTGGATAACTAGGGAGTATAGCATCTCAGGCAGAGGGAAAAGTCATTGCAAAGACTGAAATTCACTAGTGTGCTTGCTATTTTTGGGTTATAAAAGAGTAAGAAGATCACTAAGGCTGGAAGAAATGAATGAAATGGAATGTAAAGGAAAAGAGATCAGTGAGTAAGTAGGGCTCTTGGGAGAATTTTGGAGAATCTTGTAAGTTATTGTCAGGACTTTGTTGTTTCTTTAAGTGACATGAGGAGCTCTTGGACTCTAGAACATAGAAGCTATGTGATCCCACTTAGATTTCAGTAGGATCACTCTGGCTACTGTTGAGAATACATGGAAGAAAGAAGTAACAAAAGTGGGGAGGTCAATTCAGTACAATTTCAATAAAGCAGGAAACAGATGATGGTGGCTCAGAAGCAGAACGATGGTATGAAGAAGGCAAGATGTGGTCATCTTCTAGAGGTATTTCAACAATACAGCCAATAGGATATCCTGATGAACTGGATACATTATGTGAGGGGGGAAACCAAAGTCAGGATGACTGACAAGTTTTTGTCTGTGCAATTGGAAGTTGCTATTCACAGAGAACTTTTTAAAGTATTGAAGAGCAGAGATGTCAGCTTGAGGACTAAGGTACGCCTGACCC
>NW_006408594.1:8114472-8122424 GCF_000296735.1 Chrysochloris asiatica
GGAGGGAACAGTCGCTGGTGAAGGATGTCATGCTGGGTAAGGCGGAGGGTCAGAGAAAAAGAGGAAGACCCCTAACGAGATGGATTGGCCAAGTGGCATCATTGATGGGCTCAAGTGTGGCAGCAGTAGTGAGGTTGGCCCAGGATCGAACATTGCTTCGTTCTGCTGTGCATGGGGTTGCTATGAGTCTGTTCCGACTCGATGGCACCTGACAACAACAACATTCACAGAGATGGAAAAGACTGGGCGAAGAGCAGGTGTTGTAGGAATGGAGAGATTAGCTATCCAGTTGGGAATACTTAGGTTTGAGTTGTTGTTAGGCCTCCAAGCAGAGATACTGAACATAGATCATAAATCAGGATTTCAGAAAAGAAGTTCAATCAGGTTAAAATATAAGAGTTGTGTTCACAGAAGAATCTTTCCTCACTTTACCCTGTAATTGCATTCCAAGAAAATTCATTGTGTATTAAAGTAATGTATAAAAAGTGTTTTGTGATTATACAGGATTGCTGTTGCTGCTGTGTGAAGTTGAGTCAGTTTCAACTCATAGCAATCCTGAATAGGGTTTCTGCAGTAATAAAAATCTTTACAGAAGCAGAGAGCCTCATCTTGTGGTTAGCAGCCCAAGTGCATAACCCACTACACTACCAGGGCTCCTAGATTATACCGGATTATTGTTGTGTACTGTCGAGCTGGTACTGACTCATAGGGACCCTGTATAAGGTTTCTAAGAGCAGCTGGTTGGTTTGAACTGCCTGTCTTTTGGTTATCAGTCCAGTGTTAATCCTACAGTGTGACACCAGGGCTTTATATAGGATTGGAATCAACAAAAATATGTGGCACCAGTCATTCCTTCCAAGCCCTCTCTATTCAGCTGGGTTCGATAATTCATTGCAGTGGCCACACAGAACTCAATTACCATACTCACAGTTAATGGGGCCTTATTAGGGAAATTAACAAGTTATAATGCAGGGTCAGAAACACTCAGGACATAATTGTTCCAATTGACTGCTGATAAATGCCCACAGGACACACCACTCCACCATAAGCCTCAGCCTGAAGGTACTAGGCTCAAGCTTCATGGGTAAGCAAACCTAACTCCTCGACTTAGGTGCCTGGAAGAACCCCAGTCTACAACAAGTTTCCTGCCCTAGGTCACTCAGTTTTACTAGCACTATGGACTGGGACAAGGCACCAGGAATTGATGGAATAAAAATTGAAATCTTTCAGGAAAGTGAGGCAGCACAGGAGGCACTCACTCATCTCTGCCAGGAAATTTGGAAGACAACTGTCTGGCCGACTGATTGGAAGAGATCAATGTTTGTGCCCATTCCAAAGAGAGGTGACCCAACGGAATGCGGAAATCATCGGACAATCTCTTTGATATCTCAAGCGAGTAAAGTTTTGCTAAAGGTAATACAGAAACGGCTACAATCATACATTGACAGAGAACTTCCAGAGGTTCAAGCTGGATTCAGAAGAGGCCGTGGAACGAGAGATATCATTGCTGATGTCCGATGGATCTTGGCTGAAAGCAGAGAATATCAGAAGGATGTTTACCTGTGCTTTATTGACTACGCAAAGGCTTTCGATTGTGTGGATCATGACAAACTATGGACAACATTGAGAAGTATGAGTATTCCAGAACACTTAATTGTACTTCTAAGAAATCTGTGCCTAGACCAAGAAGCAGTTGTTCGAACAGAACATGGGAACACTGAATGTTTTAAAATTGGGAAAGGTGTGAGACAGGGTTGTATTCTTTCACCATACTTATTCAACCTGTATGCTGAGCAAATAATACAAGAAGCTGGGTTCTATGAAGAAAAACGTGGCATCAGGATTGGAGGAAGACTCATTAACAACCTGCGATATACAGATGATACAACCTTGATCGCTGAAAGTGAAGAGGACTTGAAACATTTACTTATGAAGATTAAAGAGCACAGCCTTCGATATGGATTATATCTCAATGTCAAGAAAACAAACATCCTCACCACTGGACCAATAAACAACATTCTTATCAATGGAGAAAAGATTGAAGTTGTCAAGGACTTCATTCTTCTTGGATCAACTATCAACACTCGCGGAAGTAGCAGTCAAGAGATCAGACGACGTATTGCACTGGGCAAATCTGCTGCACAGGAACTTTTTAAAGTATTGAAGAGCAGAGATGTCAGCTTGAGGACTAGGGTGCGCCTGACCCAGGCCATTGTGTTTTCAATAGCCTCATATGGATGCTAAAGCTGGACAGTGAATAAAGAGGATCGTAGAAGAATTGATGCCTTTGAGTTGTGGTGTTGGAGGAGAATACTGAGGGTGCCATGGACTGCCAAAAGAACCAATAGATCTGTTTTGGAAGAAGTGCAGCCAGAGTGCTCCTTGGAGGCCAGGATGGCTAAGCTTCGTCTCTCCTACTTTGGACATGTAGTCCGGAGGAAACAATCGTTGGAGAAGGATGTCATGCCGGGTAGGGTGGAGGGTCAGAGAAAAAGAGGAAGACCCCCAACGAGATGGATCAGCCAGGTGGCATCATTGATGGAATCGAGGGTGGCAGTGGTGGTGAGGTTGGCCCAGGATCGAGCATTGTTTCGTTCTGCTGTGCATGGGGTCGTTATGAGTCGGTTCCGACTCGATGGCACCTGACAACATGGACTGGGATCCAGTTCAGCACAGCTCTGCTTCGTGTTCTGGTTCTTGGTTCTGCTACTGCTGCTTCTCTGCCATTCCTCCAGTGTTAAAGCTTTATGTCACTGGGTCAAGGAGGTTTAATTTACAGGGATATTAGGATCCAAAGGACAAGTCCCCCTTCTGGCTCTTATTTTGTGGTAGTGAGACTCCCCCCTCTTACTTCTGAGATGTTTTTAAACCTATGCTAAAGTTTCAAGTTTTTACAATTATGATTAACTCTACTAACATTCACAGCTTAATCATGTTATCCCAATACAATCTTCTCCCACCTTCTCTTATCCAGAGCTAGCAGGAAAGAAATGTTTTTGGTGGGAGTTACAGACTATGACTAGAAGAAATAGTAGATATAATTCACTGTAGTACAGAATCTAAGCTCAAATCATTCTATACTGCAAGAGACACACCCACATAGGATGGAGATTTCAGTTTTGGGTAATGTCTCCAACATTGTGGGACATCTAGCATCCCTAAGCCCATCAAATAAAAAACAGCTAGTGTCCCCAATCTTAGTGACAACTAAAAAATGTTTCTATGCATCTCTAAAATACACCCTGGAGGGGGTTGTAGTACTTCCCTTGTTGAAAACTACTGCTCTAGACACTCTTTCCAGGGTTTTATGGGCAATCTGTACAGTAATGACTATCTGTACTCTAATATAGGAATTCTGTACATGAGGGACTTCCGATGTCCAGGCTGGCTATCTCTTTCATTTTAGACTCAATCGACCACTAGACATCAGCATTTGAATGGCTCCCAAGCCAAAATGCCCATAGCAGCATTTATCCTACCACGCTGCATCCCTGACAAACCTGATTTTGTCATTAATCCTATAAATAGCACACCCAGCCACCTAGTTGCCCAAACTAGAAATCAATATGCTATCCTTTAGCATTCCTTCTCTTTCACCCTCACCTCTAATTCACTGAATTACCAAATCTTATCAATTCTACACTTTATATCTCACGGAAGCACCTACTTTCTTCTAGCTCTGCAGCTGTCATCAATATGAGGCCACCATCTGGATCACCACAACAACAGTCTTCTAACTGGTTTCCTGCCTTTAATCTCAATTCCTCCAATCCATTTTTCTCTCTGGAGAGCTGGAATGATCTTAAAGCAACTCAAATCTAATCACTATTATCCTGCTTAAAAGCCTGCAGTTACTCTCCATTGCCTTTAGGATGAAGCTCAAAGCCTCTGTACAATTGCATGTTCTTTCATCTGCTCTTTCCCTTGTACTATATTTGGGTAACTACTATTTATCCTTCATTCACAGCTATATATATTGTACTTCACAAAACATCCCTTGTCCCCTGTTCCTTTTACGTGCTTCCAACATGTCCTATTCTTCTCTAGAGCATTTATTTCATTAGGCCATAATGGGAGCTTTGTCTTTTCCCACTACTGTAAGTGACATGAAGACAAGGGACGTGTATTTGGTTTCCTGCTGTCATAAAGTGCCTGGTTCTGTTTCTGGAACACGGATGATTCTAAAAACAACCACAGCAACAACAAACTAATTGAAATGGTATTAAAGAATGATTTGTGTGGGCTCCAAGTGACAACAGCAACTCAAAGGGTCAGGTGCAAAATATAGGGGGACAGTGAGTTTATGTTCATGGTGGAATTATTTGGGAAAGGAGGGTGAGAATGGTTACATAACTTGAAGGATATGCTCAGTGTCAACTTGAAGGATATACTCAGCATCACTGAGTAGTACATGTCAAAGTTGTTGAAATGGTATACCTTTTGTGTCTAAATTCATACCATGGACTGTCAAAAGAACCAACAAACCTGTGTTGGACGAAGTACAGCCAGAATGTTCCTTAAAAGCCAGGACGTCCAGACTTCGTCTTTCATACTCCAGACATGTCATCATGAGGGACTAATCCCCTGAGACAGGACATCATGTTTGGTAAAGTGCAGGGTCAGCAAAAAAGAGAAAGACTCCCTAATGAGATTGATTGGTACAGTAGCAACAATGTGATCAAGTGTAGAAACGATTGTGAGCCTGGTACAGGACCGGGCAATGGTTTGTTCTGTTGTGCATAAGTCAACACCTACTTGACAGCACCTAACAACAACAATAACAATATTTTCATTTTAAAAATGATACATTTAAAAACTGATGGGGATGAATGAATGGTTGGACAGAAGAATTTAGAGATATAGTTGGATGAATTAATTAATTAATGCAGGGGTAACTTTATAAATACGTCTCAGGGGCATGGATACCTGCCAATCAGGATGGTTACTGGCTAGAACAATCATAAAAATACAACCAAAATGGTATGCCCTTGGTGAACATCAGTCCTGTCTGGATAGCTCACTCCTAAAGATTAAGGAGTGAAAAAGTTGAGAAATAAGATTAGAAGGATCATTGTTCACTGGAGTTCATCAGAGAAGACTTGGGAAGGACACCCTGATGTGGGCATCATGGCTATGATAATATAGTAAGCATTCTTACTCTGGGATCAATGGATAATATTCATGGTGTCTACAAGCCCTCAAATTGTAGGAGGATTTTTCATTATGTTTCTGTATGTTTTTGACATATGGATTCCTAGGTTTCAAGGGATCTGTGATCTAGTGAAGGTTAAGATCATTCCTTTAAAGACGCCAGATGATGGAAGGCTAACAGTGTCCTGCCTTTGAATCTTTACCCACCATGGTGTCTTTAAAGTCAAGAAGACCATTCTCATATGTTTTCATGTTAAAGTATTGGGCTCAAGATTTTACTGATGAAGAATTATTTCTGAGTTCACTGAAGATTCCTGAGAATGGGCCTAGCAGGTTTAGGGTTGATTCTGAGAGTACAAGTCATGATGGATGGGTGTGGTGTTGGTGCACCATTGGTCATGGCCATAATCTACTCCCTATGGGGAATCCCTATGACCCCTGGAGAAGAGAAGTCATGTGATCATAGAAGCCAGCTGGAAGATCAAGTCTGTTAATTTTTTAATTCATTTGGAGATCCCACAGTTTTAGAAATAGAAAAATCATCCAGAAAGCACCAGTTCTATGCACAAAAGGGTTTCAGACACTGAAAAACTGGCTTATACTGAGCAATTGACAAAGGACTCTTACAGAAAAGTTTTGGTGGATGTGATTGGTTTGTTAGAGATAGGCTGGCAGTTTGAGGTGGAGGATGCCATTTCTGCTGCTAATACTGTGGATGGAAAACTATCAGCCAAAATATATGTGTACCTTGGAAGTATGTGGATTCAGTTCCAGATAACCTCAATAAAGTGAATATCACAATGAAAGGAATCACACAATTTTTTGTTTTTTGGTTTCCCAGTGCATATAAAAGTTATACTTACACTATACTATAAGGAGCTCTGGTAGCGTAGTGATTACGAATTGGGCTGGGAACTGTAAGGTCAGCAGTTTGAAACTACCAGCTGTTCCACTGGAGAAAGATGAGGCTTTCTGTTCCCGTAAAGATGTGCAGGCTCAGAAACCCTGTACAGGGTCGCTATGAGTTGGAACATACTCCATGGCACATAACAACAACAATACTATAGTCTCTTGGAGTCCTGGTATGGAGCTGTGGGTTAATGCGCCAGACTGCAAAGCCATTTGAACTGCAAGGTCGGCGATTCAAGCTCACCAGCTGCTCCTTGGAAACCCTATAAAGGGTCACTATGGGTTGGGATCAACTTGACAGCACTTAACAACAACAACAGCAACAACAATAGTCTCTTAATCATGGAATATCATTATGAAAAAAGTTTGAATTATGAGAATAATAAAAATGTGATTGTGACATGAAGTGAACACATACTGTTTGAAAAAATAGCACCAATTTACATGATGCATAGTTGTCACAAACTTTCAGGTTGCAAAAAACACAGTATCTTTAACGTGCAATGGAGTGAAACACAATAAAATGAGCTATGCGTGTATCTAACACTCTCTTTCAGAAGGGTGTGATGCAATATATATCCATACATGGTTCTTTTTCAAGGAATTGTAGAACTCATAATTATGTCATAAATGCATTGATTTCTCTACACTGTAAAATGAAATAAAATATGCATAGCTCCATTATCGTCTGAGGAGCCTGGTGTGACACTGTGGGCTTATGTGACAGACTGCAAAGGTGTTTGAAACTGCAAGGTTGGAGGTTCAAGTTCATCTGTCACTCCTCAGAAACCCTATACAGGGTCTTTATGGGTTGGAACCAATTCAACGACACTTAACAACTATGGTCTGAAAGGGCCTTGAACTATTCATTCTGAAAGGACAGATCAGTCCTTGCTCACCTTCAGGGAAGATGCAAATTTTTCTGACTCCATGGCAAACGCTCAGCATTCTCCAATGGTTGTTCCATGCCTCCTTGGTTCATTCATTCATTTGTACACCTGCTAGCACACACACACTAACACACACACACATTTGAAGGAAATTATCCCTGTGTTAGTTTATCTTTTGGAAAATTACCTTGCTTGTGAGGGCCCAAGATGGGAGTTTTCAAACTTCTTTAAGAAATCATATTAATCCAGTTGTTGTTTAGTTGACTTCCACCAATGGTGACCCTCTGGGTGTCAAAGTAGAACTCTGTCAGAGTAGAATGCGTTAGCCATTTGTATCACCCAGGGACTCCAAGAAATGGCATTAGGCTTCTCTGTAGGATAGAGCACTGTAGACTAAACCCTGGACTGCAAAGTTGTTTGAACTGCAACGTCAGTAGTTCAAATTCACCAGCCACTCTTGGAAACCTTAAATAGGGCCATTATGAGTTGGAACCTACTGGATGGCACTTAACAACAAAACAACAACTAACCGCATGTTAGCAGTTCAAACTCAGCAGCTGTTCCTAGAAAGACAGATGAGGATTTCTGCTCCCATAAAGATTTACAGCCTCAGGAGGTGGGGCTTGATGGTGGAGAAGGTAGAAATGCAGTGAAGATCTCCGTCAGCAATA
This sequence comes from Chrysochloris asiatica, assembly GCF_000296735.1. Lineage (NCBI taxonomy): Eukaryota > Metazoa > Chordata > Mammalia > Afrosoricida > Chrysochloridae > Chrysochloris > Chrysochloris asiatica. The sequence goes on from NW_006408594.1 coordinate 8,122,094, forward strand.
ACACAGAATACCAGATGAAACAGCCTACAGTTTAAAAACTCTGAACTACATATATGTTGTTGTTGTTAAGTGCCGTCAAGTCGATTCTGACCTATAGCAACCCTGTATAGGGTTTCCAAGGAGCAGCTGGTGAACTTGAACCACTAACCTTGCAGTTCAAACCACTTTGAAGTCTGATGCATTAGCCCACAGCGCCACACCAGGACTTCAAACAACAACCACATATATGTTGTTGTTGTTGTCAGGTGCCATCAAGTCAGAACCGACTCATAGCGACCCCATGCACAGCAGAAGGAAACAATGTCCGATCCTGGGCCAACCTCACTACCGC
>NW_006408594.1:8127750-8131817 GCF_000296735.1 Chrysochloris asiatica
GATGGCACCTGACAAAAACAACAGCAACAATTAACTATTATTTGTGATAATTTCAACTAGGACCACCTTTGCTTAGAGAAAGCTAATGCTTCCCTAAATTCACTTTTATATTGAAACCTTTTCCTGAGCACTAAACATAAATTAACTTTTAAAAATGTACTTTAGAAAGGCCGAAGTGATTTCAAAGCTTTAACTAGGGATCAGTGGTCTAACTGTAACCATTAGATAAGGACTAAAAGCCTGAGACACCCAATATATTTTGGGCTAAATGTTAAAATACAGTAGGATATATCAGGATTTCTAATACGATCTTTGTTTTGTTTGAATTAACTTTAGCTGAGGCATCCAAAACCAAATAATTAACTCTTAGAATAGTGTATTTTGTACTCATCAACTCTGCCAGCTCAGGCACTCTTTGAACCTCAGCTATTATGTCTGTGAAATGAACTTAATACTAGCTTTGCCAGAAATTTAAAAATATCATAGACTTTCTCTCTGAAGGTTGTTTTTGTTTTGAAGTGCCTGCCTTCACGTTGATTCCGACTCATAGCGATCCTATATAAGCTGGTGAGCTTGAACTGCCAAACTTGCAGTTGAAACCAACATTAAAGTCCAGTACATTAACACACAATGCCACACCAGGACTCCCTCTGAAGCTTGTTACATCAGAATTAAGATATTCAATTGCTATTAGAGGCTGAACCAAACAAATTAATACATTCTAATTGAATTAGAAATCTCTTACTGACCAGCTTTTATTTTTAAATTTATAAAGTGAGGGGATTGTCCAGCTGAGCCCAAGTTGCTGTTAGGTGCCATCAAGTCTGTTCCAACTCATATGCACAAGAGAAAGAAACACTATTTGGTCCCACATTATCCTAAATTTGTTATGTTGGAGGTCATTGCTGCTACCAATGTGTCCTTTATTCTTGTTGGGAATATTTTTCTTTTTCACTGGTCTACTTTTCCAAGCATAATATCCTTCTTCAGGGACTGGTCCCTTCTGAGAGCATGTCCAGAGAATGAAACTAAGTCTTGTCACACTTACTTTTAAGGAGCATCTGACTGTATTTCTTCCAAGACTCAAATGTTTGTTCTTCTGAGAGTACACAGTACTTTCAATATTCTTCAACAACATAATTCAAATTAATCAATTCTTCTATGGTCTTTCTTATTAATTGTTCAACTTTCACATGAATATGAGGCCACTGAAAATACCATGACTTGTTTCAAGTGCACTTTAGTCCTCAAAGTGACATTTTTGTCCTTTAGCACTTTAATTCTTTTGGAGCAGATTTGCATAATGCAATATGTCATTTGATTTCTTGACTGCTGCATCCATAGACATTTATTATGGATACAAGCAAAATGAAATCTGTGCTAACTTCAATCTTTTATACTTATATGGTATTATTTATTGTGAGGATTTTTGATGTCGTGCTGGATTCTGTTGGCTAGGATTTTGTTGAGAATTTTTGCATTTGTGTTCATAAGGGGTATTGGTCTGTAGTTTTCTTTCTTAGCGATGCCCTTCTCTGGTTTAGTATGAAGGTTATGCTTGCTTCATAAAATGTAGGTTTTCTGTACTCTTCCATATTTGGGAATAATATGGGTAGAATTGGTGACAGCTCTTCCCAGAATGTTTGGTAAAATTCACCCGTGAAGCCGTCTGGGCCTGGACTGCTTTTGGTTGGGAGTTTATTGATGTCCTGATCACTTTCTTCTTTTGTTATTGGTCTGTTCAAATTTTCTACTTCACTCTGTGCAAGTTTTTGTAGGTCGTGTTTTCCTAAAAAATGCATCCATCTCTTCTAAGTTTTCGAACTTGTTGGAATAGAACTCTTCATTTGTTGTTGTTGTTGTTCAGTGCCATCAAGTCGGTACTGACTCATAGCAACCTTATGCAAAGCAGAATGATACCCTGCAATATCCTGGGCCAACCTCACTACTGTTGCCAACCTTGAGTCCATCAATACTGGCAATTGGCCAATCCAACTTGTTGGGAATCTTCCTCTTTTTCTCTGACCCTCCACCCTACCAAACATGATATCTTTCTCCAGCGACTGGTCCCTCCTGGCAATATGTCTGAAATATGAGAGATGAAGTTTGGTCATCTTGGCCTCCAAGGAGCACTCTGGCTGCCCTTCTTCCAAAATGGATCTACTGGTTCTTTTGGCAGCCCATGGTACTTTCAATATTCTCCTCCAACACCATAACTCAAATGCATCAATTCTTCTCAGGTTTGCTTATTCACTATCCAGCTTTCCCATGCATATGAGGTTATTGAAAATAGCATGGTTTGGGTCAGGCGCACCTTACTCTTCATGCTGACATTTTTGCTCTTCAACAATTTAAAAAGGTCTTGTCCAGAAGATTTGCCTAATGCAATATGCCATGTGATTTCCTGCCTGCTGCTTCATGAGTGTTGATAGTTGATCCAAAAAGAATGAAGTTCTTGGCAACTTCAATCTTTTCTCCATTGATAAGAATGTTGTTTATTGGTCCAGTGGTGAGGATTTTTGTTTTCTCTACATTTAGATGTAATCCATACCAAAGGCTATGCTCTTAGATCTTCATCAGAAAATGTTTTAAGTCCTCTTCACTTTCAGCAAGCAAGGTTGTATCATCTGCATATCGCAGGTTCTTAATGAGTCTTTCTCCAATCCTGATGCCACGTTTTTCTTCATGTAACCCAGCTTCTCGGATTATTTGCTCAGCATACAGGTTGAATAAGTATGGTGAAAGAATACAACTCTGTGGCACACCTTTCCTAATTTAAAACCATTCAATGTTCCCATGTTCTGTTAGAACAACTGGCTCTTGGTCCAGGTACAGATTCCTCATGAGCACAATTAAGTGTTCAGGAATACTCATACTTTGCAATGTAGTCCATAGCTTGTCATGATCCACACATTCATAAGCCTTTGCATAGTCAAAATGGATGTCAGAAGAGACACTGAAACTTGCTCTTCAACATAGAGATGCTAAAGCATATGGAAGAAATGATGAGGTACAAGTGCTGAACAGAAAATTTCAAAGGTCAGTTTGAGAAGATAAAGCCAAATATTACAATAAAATGTGCAATGATCTAGAATCAGAAAACCAAAAAAGAAGAACAAGCTCAGCATTTCTCAAGCTGGGGGAACTGAAGAAAAAATTCAAGCCTCAACTTTCATTATTGAAAGATTCTCTGGGCAAATTATTGAAAGATGCAGAAAGCATCAAGAGAAGATGGAATACACAGAGTCACTGTACCGAAAAGAAATGGTTAATGTTCAACCATTTCAAGAGATACCATATGATCAAGAGCCAATGATACTCAGGGAGGAAGCACAAGGTGCATTGAAGGAATTGGCAAAGAACAAGGCACCAGGAATTGATGGAATAAAAATTGAAATCTTTCAAGAAAGTGAGGCAGCACTAGAGTCACTCACTCATCTCTGCCAAGAAATTTGGAAGACAACTATCTGGCCGACTGATTGGAAGAGATCCATATTTGTGCCCATTCCAAAGAGAGGTGACCCAACAGAACGCGGAAATCATCGGACAATCTCTTTGATATCTCAAGCGAGTAAAGTTTTACTAAAGGTAATATAGAAATGGCTACAATCATACATTGACAGAGAACTTCCAGAGGTTCAAGCTGGATTCAGAAGAGGCTGTGGAACGAGGGATATTATTGCTGTTGTCCGATGGATCTTGGCTGAAAGCAGAAAATACCAGAAAGATGTTTACCTGTGCTTTATTGACTACACAAAGTCTTTTAATTGTGTGAATCATGAGAAGCTATGGACAACATTGTGAAATATGAGTATTCTGGAACACTTAATTGTGCTCATGAGGAATGTGTCCATGGTTCAAGAAGCAGTTGTTCGAACAGAACATGGGAACACGGAATGGTTTTAAATTAAGAAAGGTGTGTGACAGGGTTGTATTCTTTCACCATACTTATTCAACCTGTATGCTGAGCAAATAATCCGAGAAGCTAGGTTATATAAAGAAAAACATGGCATCAGGATTGGAAAAAGACTCATTAACAACCTGCGATGTGCAGACGATACAGCCTT
>NW_006408594.1:8132322-8146506 GCF_000296735.1 Chrysochloris asiatica
AGTGTGCTCCTTACTTAAAGCCAAGATGGCCAAACTTCATCTCTCATACTTTGGACATATTGTCAGGAGGGACCAGTTGCTGGAGAAGATATCATGTTTGGTAAGGTGGAGGGTCAGAGAAAAAGAGGAAGACCCCCAATGAGATGGATTGGCCAAGTGGCAGGATTGATGGATTCAAGTGTGGCAACCGTAGTGAGCCTGGCCCAGGATCAGGCAGTGTTTCATTCTGCTATGCATAACCCTAACCCAACTCAATGGCACCTAACAGCAACAACACCATAGACAAAATATTGAATGATTCAGGAAATATTAAAAGATGGTAGGAAGACACAAAGTGACCATACCAAAGTGAATTGGTTGATATTCAGTATATCAAGAGGTGCGATATTATAAAGAACCAATAGTATTGAAGAATGAAGATGAAGCTGAACTGAAGGCACTGGCAAAAAACAAGGCTCTAGGAAGTGTTTAGGTAAACTGATGTAGCATTGGAGGTGCTCACTGATCTATGCCAAGAAATTTGGAAGACAGTTACCTGGCCTTCTCATTGAAAGAGACCCATGTTTATGCCAATTCCAGGGAAAGATGATCCAACAGAACACAGAAATCATTGAACAAGATCATTAATATCACATGTAATTAAATTTTTGCTGAAGACTATTCAATAGCGGTTGCAGCAGTACAGCAATAGGGAGTGGTCAGAAGTTCAAATACCATTCTATATTTCTATATTATGGGTGCAACCAAGAAGTCTAAATTAAAGGTCTGATAAAATCATTGTTAAAATATAGTTCATAAAAAAAAAAAAGAAGAAGAAAGAAATCTTGCTCAATGGAAAGTACTAATACCAATTAAGCAACTTCTTATAAGAGAACTAGAACACCATGCCTCAGGACATACCAAAGTATGGGATATTCTGACCCAGAAAGTCTCCCCTGCATGCATTTGTTGTGTTGTTAACTGTTACTGAGTTGGCCTCCAACTCGTGGCAATCCTAAGCATGACAGACTATAATGCTGCCCAATTTTGTACCATCTCCATGATTGATTGCAGATTAGAACATTTCACTGTCTGATTGTTACATAATTAGGTTTTTGTTCTTACACTACTGAAACCTGTTCATCGTCATAACCAGATATAAGCCACCACTGACAGATGGCTGATGGCTATACATGTAGAATGTTGACTGTGAGTCAAGCCTAAATTTCCCATATGGAAGTTGAGAATTCTACCACAGCCTCTTCCTGATTATGCAAGAGGGGGCACAAAAACAAATGCCCACTGTAGTGTTATTTATGGTGTCTGGAAGATGGAAGACATCCAAGTATCCATCTCCAGAAAGAAAAGCTGAAAAAATGAATTGATACTCCTTATGGAATATTAGTTAGCAGTATTTATAAACAGCCAATTGGATATATACACAATACCACCATTGGAGCTCAGAAATATAGTTGTTGTTATGTGTCGTTGAGTCAGTTCTGATTCAAAACACAGAATGAAATAGTGACCAGATTTGCACTATCTTCACAATTCTTGTTAAGTTTTAGCCCATTGTTTCTATCACTGTGTCAAGCCATCTCACTGAGGATCTTCTTTTTCTTTTCACTGACACTTCATTTTATCAAGCATGATGTCCTTTTTCAGGGACTGGTCCTTGCTGACATTATATCCAAAGTATGAAAGGCAAAGTCTCTCCAAGAAGCCATCTGGTCATACTTCATCTGAAACAGATTTGTTTGTTCTTCTGACAGTCTATGGTATATGCAGTATTCTTCATGAACATTATAATTGAAATGCATTGATTCTTCTAAGCTCTTCCTTATTCATGCTCCAGTTTTCTCATGCATATGAGGTGACTGAAAATAGCATGGCTTGGGTCAGGTACACCTTAGTTTTTAAAGTGACACTTTTGCTCTTTAACACTTTAAAGAGATTTTTTTGAAGCAGATTTGCCTAATGTATTATGTAATTTGATTTCTTGACTGCTGCTTCGATGAGTGTTGACTGTGGATCCAAGTAAAATGAAGTGTAGTACTGATTTAAAAAAAAGAGAAGTAGATGACTCAAGATGGTGATTTAATCACACATACTACACAATTCCCCTAAGTGAAACAGATACATATGACAATCTGGGATTGTAGAACAGCAAGTAGAAGGGTGATGCATTAGATAGAACACAGAAGGGAAGGAAAAACTGAATGAATATAACAAATGATGAGACTTATAGACTATAGGTACCCTGCCGGTTGACCCAACACAGTGTGCCCCCATCGTAAGCAAAGTGAGCAGCATTTCCATGTGAGGAACACAGGAAGGCAACAATATGGAATCCCCAACAGAAGACAGATACTGCACTGAGAAACCTAGAGTAAAGCAAGGTAAGCGAATATGAACTGGATCTAAAGAGGAAAAGTATAGGAAGGCAAGTGAGAGATTTAGAAATCCAGATGACTATAGAGCAGGAGGGTACCAGAAAATAAGGACAGAACTCTTCAGCAGTATTGGTCCCTGGTCATTTGGGTTGGTGCTAATGTTTGAGTGGAGGATCCCTGGAACAGCAGCTAGAGATCCCACACAGGACCGTACTCTGGACAGCACCCATTCCTCACATTTGTTTGGGACTAGGTCCTGATCTCTGGGTTCACTCTATGGGAAGTGTCCCAATGACCATGCTAAAGACTGGGATAATATATTCTCCCTTCTTCCTATCCCCTGCACTCTAGACAACCAGTAGTATGTTCTCAGTGTGTCCCCTGCCCCACCTGGCTATCTGTGATGCATGCTCCCGTGCAGCTGGACCTGCCATCAAAAGTTCCCGTCCACCTCACCCATCCATGGCCTGTGCTCTTGAGCTCCATTTTTGAGCAGCTTCTAGTTTCCAGGCTCTTGGCCTTTGATTCCAAGCTTTCCAAGAATAGTGGTGCATCCCTCATTTTCACTGCCACGAAAATCCATCCTCTGGTGTGATATCAGGTAGCTGAACTGCAGAGGGGTGATTTCTAAAAGCATGAGCAGTAACCTGCACTTGACATCTTTCCACTCATTCCACTGGTGACCTTAGCCCCAGAGTTGATGACAGTGCCTCTAGTCCAACTACTGGGAACCAGGTCTACTTGAGCACCATTCCCAGGGACAGAAATTTTGGATCCAGAACACAGTGGTGTCCAAGGCATGGTAGTTGTGAAATACTGGCTTCCAGGGCCACACTCTCATCCTTCTCTTCCCTTTCTGTATTGCCAGTTTTGCATAATGACCAGGTCTTTAGAACTTAACCATGTCAAACAGTAACGAGTTGGGTGTATTAAAGAAGAACAAAGCAGGAGGCCTCATAATTTTTCATCTCAAAACTTACTATGTTGTTTTAGGTACTGTTGAGTCAGTTCCAATTCATGGTAACCAATGTACAATAGCATGGAATGCAGTGACATCTTCAGAATCATTGCTGTGTTTGAGCCCATTGGTGCAGCCAATGTGTCAATCCATCCCATTAAGGATCTTCCTTTTGTTTTCTAATCCTCTACTTTACCATGCAAGATGTCCTTTTCCAGGACTGGTCCCTCCTGATACCATGCTTAGAGTACATTGGAAGTATCACCATCTTCATTTTTAAGAGGCATTCTAAATGTACTTTCTCCAAGACAGATTTGTACATTCTTCCAGAAGTCCATAGTATGTTCAATATTCTTCACCAACATCATAATTAAAATGCAAAAACTGACTATGTAGCCATAGTAATCCAAACACCCTAGAACTGTTTCAGTGACAGACACATAGATCAATGAAATAGAATTGAGAATCAAGTAGTAAATCTATTCATCAACAAAGGGTTAAAGTCTATTCAATGAGGAAGAAATGGTCTTTTTAACAAGGGTGCTAACAAAACAGAATGTTCATACACAGAAAAATTAATCAGGATCCATTCATTTTGCCATGTATAAAAACGAACTCAAAATGGATCAAAGACCTAAATATTAAAGTGAAAATGATTTAAGTTCTTAGAAAATAATATAGGGCCTAATTTTTGTGTAAGTAGCTTATCCAACTAAACAAACAAACAAACAAAAAATGCATGAATGACAAGATATATTAGATAACAGGGACCTTCTAAAAATCAAATATTCATGCTCATCAAAATACTTTACCAAGAGTAGAAAAAGAGAATCTATAAACTAGAAAAAAGCATCTTTTACAATAATATACATGATAAGGATCTAATTTCCAAAATATATAGAAAATTTCAACAAACCAACAACAAAAAATATATTCAAATTAAAAAATGTTCAAATGATCTAGTAATCCCACTCATAGGTATCTATCCTAAAGATTTAAGAACAGTGACACAAATAGACATATATACATCTATGTTTACTAAGGATTATTTACAGTAGCAAAAAGATGGAAGCAACCTAAGTGTCTAGCAACAAATGAATGGATAAACAATTTGTGGTACACAATACAATGGAATGTTAATACTATGCAATGATAAAAGATAATGATGCATCCATAAAGCATCTCACAACATAGGTGAAACTAGAGGACATTATGCTAAGTGAAATAAGTCAATTAAAAAAGACAAATGTATGGTCCCATTATTATAGAAATTCAAGACATACACACAGAAAACAGTTATTTAGCACTCACTCATCTATGCCAAGAAATTTGAAACATAGCTTCCTGGCCAACTGATTGGAAGAGATCCATATTTGTTCTCATTCCAAAGAGAGGTGGCCCAAAGGAATGTAGAAATCATCAGACAAAATTATTAATATCCTGGTGTGGCACTGTGGGTTAATGCACCAGACTGAAAAGCTGTTTAAACTGCAAGGTTGGTGGTTCAAGCTCACCTGCTGTTCTTTGGAAACCCTATGCAGGGTTGCTATGGGTTGGAACTGACTCGATGGCACTTAACAACAACAATATATTGCTGAAGATAATTAAAAAACTGTTGCAACAGTACATTGACAGAGAACTGCCAGAGGTTTAAGTCAGATTCAGACAAGAATGTGGAACATGGGATATCATTGCTGACATCAGATGGATCATGATGGAAAGCAGAAAAGACCAGTAAGTTGTTTACCTGTGCTTTATTGACTACGCAAATAATTTCAAGTGTGTGGATCATGACACGCTATCGACAACAGCCTTAAATATGGGTTGGTTGTGCACTGTCTTAGGCCAGATTTTCTAAAGAAGCAAAAAGAATAAAACACAAATTACACACACACACACACACACACATATATATATATATATGTGTATGTATATGTATATGTATATGTATATGTATATGTATATGTAGATATTTCTGGTAGCGTAGTAATGGGGTAGTGATGGGAAGAAACTCTTTGGCATAACTTTCCTGTCTTTTTCAAGTGGAGATTTTCAATTTTCTTAAAATTTCTTTATGAAAAGCTCTCTTGATTGTTCCATGTGATTTTAAAAAATCAATGAAAATTGCTTCTTTGGAGTCCCCAAAAATAGTCTCCATAACCTGCTGAGCTGACCTCACTGCTCTGCATTTTCCTTGTCCAGCAATTTCCTTCTAAGTCATTGTTTTGATTGGACCTTGCTCTCAAGATTGTATTGGTAAATTCAGAACTCATCCTGGTTACAATGCATATCATAAAATCACCTTCATTTACTTTGATCTTGCTTAAAATACTTATGGAAAGATCAGATCTTTGAGCTAGTTGATATTCTTTTTTTTTTTTTGTCTTCTTCTTCAATGTATCCTCTCTTTTGAAGGCACCCTAAGGAGATGAAGACAAGTGTATTACTGAGAGGACTTGTCTGCAACCATTCACTGATTGCAGAGACATGTTTTGTTTGGAATGTACAAACTGGAGCCCTTGTAGCAATACTTTTTGACTTTTTTTGAATATCCACATGTATTTCAAAAAAATTTGTGATAAAATTCCCTTTTCTTTTCATTTCATTTTTCCCATGAGCTTATAGAAGTCCCCTTGTATAACAAGCCATATAGGAGGCACAGTTACAGAGCCTTATGCAAATAATTCATGGGATTGATTTATCTAGTTAAAGGCTTGGGACCACAGTCTTGGGGGCCAATTTAGTCAACTGGCATAGCAGTTTACAAGACAATGTTTTACATCTAAGTTTGGTGGATAGTGTCTGGAGTTTTAAAAGCTTACAAGTGGCCATCTAATATACAACTATTGGTCTCTCCCCATATGTAGCATAAGAGAATGAAGGAAATCAAAGACTCAAAGAAGAAACTAGTCCTCAGGACTTTTTAGTCTTACATGAACCACAGCTTCTTCTAATCTGACCAGAAGAACTAGTGAGTGCCCAATTACCCTTACAGGAAATTCTGACAAGGGACACAGTAGACGCTCCCAAATAAAACAGGAAGAAAATGTAGAAAAATACTCAAATTCCTATAAAAGGCCAGACTTTCGGGACTGATGGAGTTGAGAGGAATTCCCAAGATAACCTTTGCATTTGGAATTGAAACAATTTCTGCAGGTCACATTTCATCCAGCTAATACATTGGCTTATAAAATAAACAATATCACCTGCAAAAATTATGCTTCCTTAAACAGTTAACTTTATGAGACCTGGTATGGTGCTGTGGGTTAATGCACTGGACTGAAGTGTCATTTTTAATCACAAAGTCAGCAGTTCAAGTTCACCAGTTGTACCTCAGAAACAGGATCGCTATAAGTAGGAACTGACTCGATGGCGCTTAACAACAATAACATATGAAACCAAATGATCAACATATTTCCCAAAGAAAAGATGAAATGGAAAGAGGAGAAGGGAACTTACATCAGTGCAAACAGAACAAATAATGGAAATAACGAAAATGCTGACACACTTTAAAAACTGTAACCAATGTCACATATCAATTTTTTTTAAAGTTTTTATTGTGAATTGAGTGGAAGTTGAGTTTACAGGGCAGATCATCAGTTTTACGTTCAACAAATCATTTACTTTGTTTCATTACAATGGTTATAATCCCCTCCATGTACCATCAGTTAACATTATTTCTCTCTATTCATTTTAGCTCTCCCTCTTTATTTTATTTATTTTTTTTATTTTTAAAGACTCAGGCATATATAATAATTTAAATCACCAAAGGACACATTCTGGAAGTCTGCCTCCTGGCCACCAGTCCCTCTCTTTCCATGAATCTAGAGTCCTCAGCTGCTCCCTCTCTCCATGTCCCCATCTCTGCCTCCATCTCTGGTGTCACTGCTTCTCTGGATAGGGTCTTGCATTCCACTTGTGCTTTTCTCCCTTGATGGTAGTAGGGTCCTCTGTTCCTGGGCTATAAGATTAACTACTCCCCCATTCTTGTTACAAAACTTCTACATTTATAATTGTGACAATCACAATTAGTCATGATAACAATTATTCACTATTGAAACATAAAAATCTTATCCCCATCTCTTTTTACCAGACCCATCTAGACAAGATGAAAACTATTCAGTGGGGACTCTATCTTCCCTCACACACTCTTAAACTAAACTCCCTCTTGAAACCTTGTAAGCCAGTCACTTCATGCCTTTATCACTCCCTCATTTTAGGTAGCCAATGTCTAAATTACCTCTGCGTACAGAGGGGATAGCATTGATACTTGATGTGCAGACTCCTTCACTATCTGTTGGTATTTTGAGCTACTACCTCTGTGAGTAGTTGGTTGAGTTCAACAAATTGTAGCAATTTACCCTCGTTTCCCTTATCAAAAAAATTTTTTTTATCTTCCTCTAGTCAAGTTCTGGTTATCAAGTCATCGAGGCTAGGTCATATGGGTACTATTGGCAAGTTTGGGTGTTCTTGTGCATAATCCTTCACTTCCTATCAGCTGGATGCTTCACTCTCTGCTCTAGCCCTCTCTGTGGTTATGTCTTTGTCCATGGGCTTAGGTGTCCCCAGGTCTTACCACACTTTGGACCGACCAGTCCTTCCTCTTCCTTTTCTCATCTCCAGGTCAACGGGAGTATCACATATCAATTTGTATTTAAAAATGTTAAAGAAACTTAACTTTTAAAAATACAATAAGATTTTATTTTAAAAAGATTAAAAAGACAGATGAGCTCTGTAGTTCAACACAATTCCTACAAGATAGAGTATTGGTGTTTACAAAATAAAAAGACATATTCAAGAGGATATATGTAAATTCAAAAAATAGAGACACATGAGATTTGCTGCTTAGGAGTGAATTGGGAATGAAAAGAAAAAAGGATAACTAAATCAAAAAATAAAGGAAAATATTAAAAGAACAATAAAAAACGAGCTACAAAAACAGAGCTAAGGGTCTTGGCCAAACATTCAATCACCCAAAGTGCATAGCATTACAGCTACATATTGGAGAGATTCAGAATCCACAGAGAGGACAGGAATTGAGAAGTAGTTAGAACCCCAATCAGAATGAAGAGATGGTGAGTTCATGTTTTTCATGGTGACCATTCTGGTAAAAAACAGATCTAAGTGTGAATCATGACACTAGAAATCTTCTGTGTGCCATCCAAATCTATCTCCTACCTTTTTCTATCTGTTCTTAGTCTAGGAGGCTAACTTATATGAGCAGATCCAACTGATCCCCTGTTCCTGACTTAATGATGGATCTGACCAATGGGAGGTTCTGGGAGGAGAGGAGAGGGTGAAGTAGAGGGAGACTGGAGTATTAATTTCCCTGCACCCCTCCCTACCAGGTCTGTATTTAGCAGTCTTGGTGTGGCACTGTGAGCTAATGTGTCAGACTGCAAAGTCATTTGAACTGCAAGGTCAGTGGTTCAAGCTCACCAGATGCTCCTTGGAAACCCTATACAGTATTGCTATGAGTCTGGATCATAGCAGCACTTAAACCACAGCACTTAACAACACAACAACATGCTTGTCTTCTGGAAGTCACTGTTTAATATGTCAGGTCTCCTCAGCTCTTGCCGTTTCTGTTAAAGATTCTCTTCCCTCATCTCTTCTAGGCTTATGAATGAGTGGTTACAGCTTCCCCTCAGATCTTCCTTTGTTGATGTTCTTTGTCTCTACCCATGCATTTGTAAATAATTCCTTCCTTAAACTCTTAGCCAGGTCCCTGACTGATAAAGTGACTGCCCCCAAACTATTGAAAATAAGATTCTGAAATTGGAATTGGGTTCCTCACATACCTGATGAGTGCTCTGATAACCTCCTTGAGGGAGAAATGAGACACTGGTAATCTGTGGCATGCGTTGGCACCAATTACTTATATTATTGCTGGTGGTAACATGGGAGAAAAGGCTGGTGGAGGCCAAGACATTGGGAGATCAAAGGACTGTAATATTTAGTTACTATAGCAACAATAGATATTTCAGAGATGTAATGTGGGCAGACTGCATCTGATGGTACTAGAGAGTATACACAGAGAAAAGAACAAATTGCAAGACTTAAATGTCCAAATCAGGGCACGGGGTAAAATCAAGACTCTCTCCACCCCCTCCACCATGGTTATCTTGAATAAGTTCTTTATATCAGTAGGCATTGATGAAGACCATACCCAGTGCCTAACTGTGTGGGTTCTGGAGTTGCAGAGCCATGAGCTACTATGCCCCTTATGATAGAGCAAAGGCACTGGTCTTAAAACAGTGAGACCATGAGATATGAGATAGGGACTTGTGGCTGTTGTAGCTGTGGCTAAAAACTCTCTCTGGACATCCTTTGCTGTTCTTGTGTGCATGACAGATTTCCTGTGCATAATATCCTTGCAGTAACTTCACCCTGGGCAACTGCTTGATTCTCCTCAGTGTCTAATTCCGCAATCTCTCATTGCTCCAAAGTATAATAATGGTCATAGTACCATGTAAGCCAGACAGAGAAGCACAAGCTCCATTCTAGAAGGAGCTAGTCTATTGTGTAGTGATTTGCTGCTTTGTATAAATAGTAACAAGAAAACATCAAACCAAACCTATTGGTGCTGAAAAATTCGGACTCATGGCCACCCCAAGTGTTATAGAGTGAACTGATCCATAAGAGTTTCTTGGCTGTGTTCTTTGTGTGCTCCACACATCCGCCAGTTTGTTGCTCTGATGCTGGAAGCTTTGTCTCCGGTGTTTCAAATACCAGCAGGAGCACCTAAGATGGACACGTTTTCAGCTTCCAGACCAAGAAAAGACTAGGAAGAAGGAACAGGCAATCCACTTGTGAGGCATTCGCCCCTCATGAGTAGCTGTGAAACATCGTCAGATGTAGTGCCAGAAGAGGAGCCTCTCAAGTTGGAAGGCACTCAAACCGCAACTGAGGAAGAACTGTCTCTTCAAAGTAGAATCAACCTTTTGTTTTTTTCCTTAACTTTTATCATTTTTACAAAACAAAATGACAACAAAAAGAGCAGTATCAAAAATAGCCAAGAGTTTACAGAATCTCTGCACCGGTTTTCATACAAATCACAGGTATCATGAAACTGGTGCCCATGTGAATACTAAACAACACAGGCTGGTGCCCCTTCTGGTCATGTGCATTTAGATGACTTGTTTTGGAGCTACTGAAGACTGGTTTTGAAATAAGCACCAGTCATATTTTTGAGAACTGATTCGGTTTGTCCAACAAAGTAAACACTTTTTGCTGTGTGGCATTTTCTTCTCTCTCTTTTAAAAACACTGAGCTCAAACCTGTAATGTAAATCTGTTTGGATTTGAACCAAACCATTTGAGATCCCAATTACCCTGAAGAACACTGAAAACATTGTAGGGCATAGTAAATACTAGTTCTACATTGTATAATGTGTAAGGCAGCTACTATATTTCTAAGGAAAATAGCATTTCATTCAGAGGCTGCCCAGAGTATGAAGTATGTCATAGTTTTGCATTCTTTCAAATTTGATCATGGTTCACTCAAATAAGGCCATGTTACGGAACAAAAGCTTTATGCTCATACCAAATAAGCTGTTTTATAGATTCATTTGTATAGATTCATTTGTATAGAGCAAGCCCCTTGCTCTGGTCCCTGGGTAACCACTAAGAAACTGAGAAGCCATGATTCCTGGGTGCTGAGAGGAGGCAGCACACTTAAACTCACAGATCATCTGGAAGTAAGCAGAAACATAGCTGTAAGTTGGTAACGGTGCTCAATCACCACTTGTTCCCAGACACATATTTTGCTTAAATTGGGAAGAATGGTCCAGTTTGCAATAATAATAGTTGCCAGTCTTTCATATATAGTTTTATAAAAACCACAGCCTGCTTAGCAATGAATTAGAATACTGGCCTCAGATTCTGATCAAATCTCTCAGTATTCGATTAAAAACAAAACAATCCAGCCAATAGAAGTTAAAAAGTGCACAATTCAACTTGACCATGATTTATAGTATATGCACACATCACTGAAACGGCTTTGAGAACATGAAACAAAATTTCCGGTATGCTATCCCAATTTTTCACAAAAAGGAAGTGGGCATATGTAATTTTCATATTTAAAAATATGGAAAAGGAAGAAAGAAGGCAAAGCTGAGTGATACAGATGCTACCCAAAGGGCAGAGGTGTCATTTGCTTGTTTTGGTATTTGTACCAGCAACTCCCACACCCGGCCCATGTATCCAGTTCCTACTGGATTACATGGTTTTCCTTTCAGTGGAGACTCGAACAATGGACCCTACTCCTACAGCTGCAAGTACCTTTTCACGCCACTGCAGGAACACAGCACTGCTATTGTCAGAGGGGCTCTCAAAACCTTTAGAAATATACTTCCTAAGGAGGTCCACACCATTCTTGTCCAGAGACTGAACTGCCTTTTCAATATCATTAGCTTTAAAAGAGATGAGCACCTTCAAGACAATGCTGCCTGTCTGATCCTTCACTGCCTGACTCTTGGTGTTGATGTGTGTGTGTGACGGAGGGTGGTGGTGGAGGGGAGGGGGGGTTTCAGAGCTGCTTGGAGAGCAGCTGCCATGTTTGCTTGTCGCAGGCAGGAATCCACCTCCCCCTCGTCGGGCCCTGCCTGGCCATGCCTCAGTCCTCCTCGTCCACGAACTTGTTCTCGTCGTACTCATCCAAGTCCACCTTCCGGAACCACGCTGACGTTCTTCGACAACCCGGATCCCGAGTGGTGGCGAAGGCCTCCTCTTGGAGCTACCTCTAGTAAAGCAACCCCAGCCCAACAGGAACCCGCTGGCTGACGCCTCCACTCCCCTTTTCCGCTCTCTAGAGTCAATCTTAATGATGTGGATGGACCAAAGCTTTTGGGACTTTCATTTGCTGATAGGGCACAACTCCACATGAGAAGACAGCTTGCAAACATCCGTTGATAAATGGAATGTGGAATGTATGAAGTAAGAATCTAGGAATACTTGGAGTGATAAAAAAAATGAAATATAACACATAAAGGTTGACATTGTAGGCGTTAGTGAAATGAAATGGACTAGTACTGACCATTTAAAATCAGATAATCATATGGTTTATTATTCCCAAATGACAAATTTAGGAGTAATGATTTTGCATGCATTGTCAAAAAGAGCATTTTAAGATCTATCTTGAAATGCAGTGCTGTCTATGATAGGAAACAATTTCTACCACTACAAAGAAGACTGATTAATACAACTTTTAGTCAGATTTATGCCCCAAACACTAAAGCCAGTAATGAAGAAATTGAAGAATTCTACCAACTTCTCCAGTCTGAAATTGATCAAGATTCATTGATAACAACTGGTGAGTGAAATGTGAAAGTTAGAAGCAAAAAGGAGGGTGGTAATTGAAAAATATGGCTGAGGTGATAGAAATGACATAGGAGATTGCATGATAGAATTTTGCAATACCAATAACTACTTAATTACAAATACCTTTTTTCAGCAATCTCTTCGACATAAATGGCAACAATTCACATGAGTGAATTGTTGAATGGAATAAATGGAATGAACATGAGTGAATTGCTGGGTGGAATACAGAGAAATCAAATTGACTATACCTATGGAAAGAGATGATGGAGAAACTCAATATTATCAGCCAAAACAAGGTTAACTATGGAACAGACCTTCAATTGCTCATATACAAGTCAGGTTGAAACTGAGGGAATTTAAACAAGCCAACCAGATCTCAAACACAACCTTGAGTATATCCCACCTGAATTTATAGACCACTTCAAGAACAGCTTTGATATATTAGACACTAATGATCAGATGTCAGAAGAATTGTGGGATGACATCAAAAACATCCATCATACAGAAAGAAAACAAAAGGTCATTTAAAAAGACAGGAACGAAAGAAAAGGACAATGTGATATCAGATTCTGAAACTTGCTTTTTGAACAGAGTAGCTAAAGTCAATGAAAGAAATGATGAAGCAAAATAGCTGAACAGAAAATTTCGAAGGACAACTTGAGAAGACAAAGTAAACTATTATAAGGAAATGTGCAAAGATGTAGGGATATAAATACTAAAGCATTTCTCAAGTTCAAAGAATTGAAGTGAAAATTCAAGGCTTAGGTTGCAATATTGAGATGGATGGGCACAGTGACACCAGCAATGGGCTCAAGCATAACAATGATTGTGAGGACGGTGTTTCCTTCTGTTGTGTATAGGGTGGCTATAAGTCAAAACTGACTCAAAGGCACCTAACAACAACAACAGCACAGGCAATTAACAATTCAGGAAGCATCAAAGGCTTTCAGTTTAGAGGAAGTGTGGGTGTAACTTTTTTCGGTTGTTCAGCATCAGGGTTCACCTGTCAGGAGCCACCTCTGCTATGCCTCTCAAATTTGACCCCAATGAGGTCAAAGTCATGTACCTGAAGTGCACTGGTGAGGAAGTCAGAGTTACATCCACTCTGGCCTCCAAGATTGGTCCCCTGGGTTTGTCTCCAAAAAAGGTTGTTGATGACATTGCCAAGGCAATTGGTGACTAGAAAGGGTTAAAGATTATGGTGAAACTGACCTTTCAGAAGAGACTGGCCCAGATCCAGGTGGTGACTTCTGCCTCTGCTCTGATCATCAAAGCTTTCAGGGAACCATCCAGAGACAGAAAGGAGCAGAAAATGTCACTTTAGATGTGATTATCAACATTGCCCGTCAGATGAGACACTGATCTGTAGTCAGAGAACTCTCTGAAACTATTAAAGAGATCCTGGGAACTGCCCAGGCAGTGGGCCACAATGTTGATGGTCACCAATCTCATGACCTCATAGATGACATCAATAGTGGTGTGGTAGAATGCCCATTTAGTTAAGAACTACAAAAGAAAATATTCAATAAAGGAT
>NW_006408594.1:8171041-8172099 GCF_000296735.1 Chrysochloris asiatica
GTTCTGGTAAAGGATTCTTCCTTAGAGGAAATCAGAACTTTCCACTGTTGCTGGCCCTAAAGTGCTTCACAGTCTCTTTTTGGTTTCCCTTAGCTGCACTCATACAATTCTGTTGTTGTTAAATGCTGTCCAGTTAGTTCCGACTCCTAGCAACCCTGGGCACAACAGAATGGAACACTGCCTGCTCTAAACTGTCCTCATAATTGTTATGTTTGAGCCCATTGTTACTGTCACTGTGTCAATTCATCTCATTGGGGGTCTTCCCTTTTTTCACTGACCCTCCACTTTACCAAGCAAGGACATTTCTACAGGGACTGGTTCCTCTTGATAATATGTTTCAAGTTTGAGAGACAAAGTCTCAATGTCCTCAATTCTAAAGTGCATTCTGGTTGCATTCTTCAGACAGATTTGTTTGTTCTTTTGGCAGAAGATTTTAATATTCTTCTCCAACACTATAATTGAAATACATCAGGCTTTGTGGTCTTCCTTATTCATTGTCCAACTTTCACATGCATATGAGACGATTGCAAATGTTTTGACTTGTGTCAGGGCACCTTAGTTTTCAAACTGATATCTTTTCTCTTAAAATCTTGAAACAGGACTTGTGTAGTAAATTTGCCTAATGCAATGCCTTGTTTAATTTTTGACTGCTGCTTTCTAGAGTGTTGATTGCAGATACAAGCAAAATGAATTCTGGTGAGTTTGAACTGCTGACCTTGTAGTTCAAACTGACCTTGAGGTCCATTGCTTATCCTTTGGTGCTTTCATCATCATTGGCTTTAGGGGTTAAGTAAATTTGCATGTTAATGGGATTAACTGGTCTTCCTTGTAGGCATATAGCTATTATCCTATAAAAGACAGCATTGTACTTCAAATGTTCTTTATGATAGTAAGTTCAGCTCCACTCCTCTTTAGTCTGTTATACCTGGCGTAGTAAGCCATATACTTGTCAGATTCAAAATGGCCAATACCAGTCTTTTATGTACTCCATTTCATATTTGATAACTTCCAGTTTTCCTAGATTTGTATTTCATATTTTCTTTACCTTTACTGATGAA
>NW_006408594.1:8172869-8173899 GCF_000296735.1 Chrysochloris asiatica
TGGTGGTTATTTGCTGTGGTGTTAGTTCCAACTCATAGTGATCTTGTATAGGGTTTCGGAGGCTGTAAATCTTTATGGAAGCAGAAAGCCTCATCTTTTTCCCGCGGAACAACAGGTAGTTTCGAACTGCTGACCTTGCAGTTCACAACCCGATTCGTAACCACTACGCTACCAGTTCTCAGATTAGGGAAGGGGGGAGGGGTATGTCCTCCACAGCATTTAGTTTGATAGAGAGAGGGGAAGTGGGGGCTTTTTGTAGAGACTATGAAAAGACTGGAAATGCTAAATAAAACTTTCTTCAATTAAGAGGTTGTGATAGTTAAAGTTTTGTATCAACTTGCCTGTCCCAATATTTTCAGTGATTTGGAAGTTGAGATATAGCGACAGCCCATTATGTGATTTGATGTGATAAACCAATTAAAAGATTAAGGGTGGAGTTTGTTGTTGTTAGGTGTCTTTGAGTCCGTTCTGACTTTTCCTATTTGCTCAGCAAACAGATTGAATAAAGATGATAAAAGAAAGCAACCCTGGCAAACATCCTTACTGATTCTAAACCATCCACTATCCCTTTGTTCTGTTAGGGTGACCACCTCTTGGTCTATGTACATGTTCCTTATAAGCACAATGAAGTGCTCTGGAATGCCCATTTTTCACAGCATTATCCATAGCTTCTCATGATCCACACAGTCAAAAGTTGGTAAAGCACAAGTAAACATCTTTTTGCTATTCTCTGCTTTCAGTCAAGATCCATCTGACATCAGCAATGATATAATTCATTCCATGATGTTGTCTTCTGAATTCAGCTTGAATTTCTGGAAGTTCTCTGTTGATATACTGTTACAGCTGCTTTTTGAATTATCTTCAGAGAAATTTTATTGCATATGACATTAATGATAACTGCTCAATGATTTCTATGTTCTGTTATGTCATCTCTCTTTGGAATGGGCACAAATATGGATCTCTTCAAATCACTTGGCCAGGTAGCTGTCTTCCAAATTTCTTGACATAGATGAGTGAGTGCCTCCAGTGC
>NW_006408594.1:8174332-8174838 GCF_000296735.1 Chrysochloris asiatica
TTAGGTCTTTAATCTATGTTGAGTTGGTTTTTGTATAAGACGTGAGGTGAAGGTCTTGTTGCAGTCTTTTGCATATCGCTTTCCAGTTCTGCCAGCACCATCTGTTGAAGAGACTATCACCTCCCCATGCGATATATTTAGGTGTTTTGTCAGTTTGCTGTATGTAGATGGATTAATTTCTGGATTGTTGATTCTATTCCATTGATCTATGTGTCTTTCATTGTACCAGTACAAGGGTGTTTTGACCACTATAGCCATATAGTAGATTTTGAAGTCAGGGAGTGAAAGGCCTCCGACCTTATTCTTCTTCTTAATCAGTGCTTTGTTTATCCTGGGTCTCTTTGCTTTCCATATAAAGCTTGTAATTGCTTTTTCTAACTCTTTGAAGCATGTCGTTAGAATCTGGATTGGGATTGTATTATATGTGTAAATTGCTTTGGGTAGTATTGACATTTTCACAATGTTAAGTCTTCTTATCCAGGAGCATGGTATATTCTTCCATTTTT
>NW_006408594.1:8174940-8177404 GCF_000296735.1 Chrysochloris asiatica
CCATATCAAAGGCTGTGCTCTTTGATCTTCATAAGTAAATGTTTCAAGTCCTCTTCACTTGAAACCTAAGCTTAACATTACATATTTAAACAATTTTCAAAACTTGCTAAATTGCCAGCATTCATGCACAACTAGAAAAAAATCCTTAATTTATATTAAACCAGAAATGTTAAATTATTAACATCTTTCACTACTCAATACAGAAAAAAAGGAAATTATTTTTGTCGAAGATTCATTCTGGCAATGTTAACTTCACAGCAGATTGAAACGACTTGGCTTGCTTTTCAGACAGAATGAAAAAAGCAAGACCATTCTGGTGTTAGGGTACAATTTTCTTCTAACTCTACTAAAGAATCACAGTTCACCTTGGATTAGATTTAAGAAAAGAGCAAAGTGACTACATACATTTACAACAATTTAAAGACAAAAAAAAAAAGTCATTAATGTGGTCCCAACAATAAACTCAAAGTCTATGACAAATAGGTGCTCCGATGAGCTTTTTATAAATACTTTAGATTAGGGACAGCTATACTGAAAGTGCAGTTTGAAATCTTCAAAAAAAATTTCCTGTTAATCCTCAAATGGTGCTTGTAATAGTTTAACATTTCTGTTAAATGTGTGTCGTTGAATTACTTGTTATCCAAGCGTAGGGGCTGCTCCTTACCATTTATTGTTGAGGACTTTAGCTGGCCATCTTCTTCAACTTGTGTTCTTTCTTGACCATCCTCAACTATTTTCTTTGTAGTGATTTTTCTACCATGAACTGTTTTAGTAAACGCTGATATCGATTTGAAGTTGCCCATTCCACTACTGCCAAATGATGATGAGAATGAAGTAAGGTCTCCATGACCCAGTGAACTAAATGAAGTAAATCCTGGATCAAAAGAAGAAAATCCACCTTAAAAAGATAGAAACCCACTGGAGGTAGAGAAAAAGGACACCACACTTGGTTTCAACTCCCCCAGAGGCCTCTGTGATTCCCCCCAAAATTGTCACATGGATCTTCAAAGAAGTCAAATGAAAATGGTCCCTTTCACCAAAAAATTCCCTGAAGACATCATCTGGATTTTGGAATGTGAAGTCAAACTCAAATGGACTATCAAAATGACTTCTACCTCAACCTCCACCATTTAATCCTTCTTTGCCATATTTGTCACAGATGTCCACCCCCCTCTTTTTTTTTTTTTTTTTAGCATCATTAACACCTCATATGCCTCAGCTACTTGTCTGAATTTTCTCTCTGCTTCTTCCTTATTCTCAGGATTTTTATCAGGATTCCACTTCTGTGCCAATTTAAAATATGCCTTTTAAATATCCTCTGGTGAGGCATGTCTCTGCACACCTAGAACTTCATAGTAATCTGCCATGTTTTAACAGATTGTTGGAACAGTCCCAAGGAGGTTAGCAGCCAGAGGCAAGGAAAAGGAGAGGATGGGTGGTGGAGACGTGATCTCCTCTCAAGCCAGGCACCCCTAAAACTGGTGGAGGCTGTCTCCTTCCATCTTCTTTTGATGCTTTCTGCATCATTCAATATTTGCCCATGGAATCCTTCAATATTGTAAGTTGAGGCTTGCAGTTTTTCTTAAGTTCTTTCAGTTTAAGAAATACTGTGTGTCAGGTTAGGGGATAGACACATCATACTTGCGGTGTTGAGGAGGGCAATATTCAAGAAGGGGGAAATGGGTAGAAGAACAAGATAGGAAAACACTTAGGCAGGTTTGCATGAACTAAATGGGACAGCAGTAAAAAGGGTTGTATGCTCAACCTTGGAACAACAGGGTTCTGTGATACAGGGATTGAGTCATAGTCTGAATGGGTAAAAGAGAAGAAATAACGTTAAGATGATTGACTGTCTTATGAATGTTGCTTTCCTTTGTCTACTATTGTAAAATAGAAAGGAATATCAGCAAACATGATTTGTACGCCCGTCCTCAGCCTATAACTCATGGGAAAACCTAAAATGGGTTCTAGAACTTGCTCAGTGAAATAGCCTTCTTGCAGAGCCTTTGTAATGTATAGGACCTTAGGTGGAATCCTGAGCCTCATCCAGAACCTTCTGAGGTGGGACATTCCCACTTGAAAGGACATGCAGACCAGCCTGGAGCTGCTAGAGGAATAGAAGATACTTCTTAAAAGAAAGAACAGCAAGAAAAATCCAAAACAAAAATGACAACATGATTTGCTGATGCAAGAACAAGCAAGTTGTTCACCAGGGAACCACCAAGGCAAGTAATCAAGTCCCTTCAGGACAAGGCCCTCTCCAAAACTGAAACTCAAAGGGAACACATGAGCAGGCATGTAAGCTTTCTGGTGACCACATTGGTCTACTGGTGAGTGGAAGAGGGGAAAAGGCAGCAATGAAGATATGGGCTGAGTTTGACCACGTTCCCTAGACTCCCGTCGACTTGGAGATGAGAGAAGGAAGAGGAAGGGCTGGTTGGTCAGAAGTATGGTGAGACCTGGG
>NW_006408594.1:8185274-8188202 GCF_000296735.1 Chrysochloris asiatica
AACAGCTCAATAGGAAAAAGACGAGGCTTTCTGTTTCTGCAAAGATTTGCAGTTTCAGAAAGCCTATACAAGGTAGTGATGAGTCAGAACCAATTCAATGCCACTTAACAACAACAACAACTAAGCATCCATTAAGTATTCTCAACTGGAGACAACACCAGCACTAGAAACAAAGAAATGACTAGTTTCTGAAATAGGCAGCAGTTGTAAAACCTCCAGTTTTAATGGGTTACTATGATTTCCTGCTTCAGACAAGTCATCTGAGTAGCCATGACTTACACTAGAGATATGACAAAAATAGTGTCTTCTCTCCCAGAGCCATATTCAAGTCATCAGCATGAGTTCCACTGGAACCAACAGTATCTAGCTGTTTGTCATGAGAATAGACAACAGAAAAGATAGCAAGCAAACTTGAAATGCAGAGACCAGAACATGCAATTCCATATAGACATTGCTCTGTGTCCTGCGTGGCACTGCGAGTTAATGCTCTGAATTGCATGTTCGATTTGAAATGCAAGGTCCATGGTTCAAGCTCACCAGAAACCTTATACAGGGTTGTTATGAGTTGGAACCAACTCGATGGCACTTAGCAACAACAATTGCTATACCAGAAATATATAGGAAATCTCAGAAATAAAAAGGAAGAAACACTCAGGTGAAATAATCTCTAGCAGGAAAGGCCAGGTGAAGTCACTAAACTTGGTAAGGTGGAAGCAGAAACCCACTCTGTTCTTTCACAGAAATTTTCCTTTCAACCTCTCTTTTGATTCATTCCTTCTTGCCTCTGGATGTGATCTCAGACAAATCTCACGGTTTCATAACTGTTATTAAACACATAATCTTTGACCTGATGTTAAAACTATGTTGTTGTTGTTGAGTGCTGTCCAGTCAGTTCTGACTCATGGAGACACTTTAGAGGGTTTCTGAAGAGCAGCTAAAAGGTTTGAAATTCCAACCTTTCAGTTAGCAGTGGAATATCAAAACTCCGAACTTCAGACAATCTAATAAACTTTCTCTACCCCTAGTTCAGGTCTCCAGCACTTGTCTGTCAGATTGTTGCATTGTGGTGGCATGTGTGTTGCTGTGATGCTAGAAGCTATGCCACAGTATTTTGAATACCGGGAAAGTCACCCACGGTGGAGAGATTTCATCAGAGTTTCCAGACTAAAACAAACTCAGAAAAAGAAAAGGTGGACTGCTTCCCAATATTTAGCTACTAAAAACCTTATGAATAGCAGAGAAACACTGTCAGATAGCAGCAGAATATTGAATATTGAAATATAATGAATAGCACCAGAATATTGTAAGAAATAGTGCTGAAAAATGAGCCTCTCAGGCTGGAAGGCACTCAAATTATGACTGGGAAAGAGCTGCCTCCTCAGGGTAAAGTTGACCATGATGACTTCAATAAAATAAAACCTTCGGGACTCTCATTTGCTCATAGGGCACAAGTTAAACTGAGTAGGAGCAGCTGCAAACACCCATTAATAATCATAACATTAAATGTATGAAGTATGAATCTAGGAATGTTGGAAGTTGTCAAAAATGAAAATGAAAGCATAAAGATAACTATCTTAGGCATTAGTAAGTTGAAATGGACTATTATCAGCCATTTTGAATCTGACTTAAACTTACACACAGTGAAGTAGAAAACCTGAACAGACCCATAACAAAAGAAGAAATTGATCAGGTCATCAAAAAACTCCCAACCAAAGAGTCCAGGCCCAAATGGTTTCACTTGTGGGACCTACCAAACATTTAGGGAAGAGCTGTAGCCAATTCTATTCAAATTATTCCAGAAGATAGAGGAGGATGGAAAACTTCCTAATACATTTTGTGAAGCAAGCATAACCCTCATACCAAAACCAGGAAAAGACATCACTAAGAAAGAAAATTATAGACCAATATCCCTCATGAACATAGATGCAAAAATTCTCAACAAAATCCTAGCCAATAGAATCCAGCAATAAATCAAAAAGATAATACATTATGATCAAGTGGGATTCATATCAGGGATGCAAGGATCATTCAACATTAGAAAACTATCAATGTTATCCACCATACAAATAAGAATAAAGAAAAGAACCACATGATCATTCATAGGATCACTGAGTTAGAACCGACTTGAGGACACTTAACTTTTTCATATAAGAATGTTAAGGATGTATTTTTGGAATTTTTTTTTAAAGAATTATGTGATGAACTATCTTTAGAAGGTATCTTACCACACCAGTTGATCACACCATTAATGCCATTTCTTACATATATTGTCTTATAGTTGCAACATATTTTTATGATAATATTCAAATTCTATCGCATGGCAACTACGTATAAGACTCCAACGCATTCTCCAAGGACCTGTGGCAGAAAGAAAGAAGTTTGAACTGACTGTAGAGGCGCCTATTCCTTAAACTGTGTCTGAATCTAACAAAATATCAGAATTCTTCTTCAAGTGAAGACTGACAATTATACTTTTAACACATGAGCTCCTCTTGGCTTTCATGAATGCATAACATTTGTGACAGTGCTCAGACTGTCAAATGGCTTAACAAATACGGGAAGTAATGTATCCTCTGACTTGTGAGGGCTGGTAAGTAGGGAGTTATTAAGGGCTGGTCATGTTGTCTCCAATAGATGAGGTTATCACACGTCCAAGAGCCTCCCGTCAGCTAGGGTGCATGATAATGGCCTCAGAGTTTGCTTGGCACTTAAGAGTATGGGAGTGCCTGAAGATGCCATGAAATAATGCTGTCTTTGCTGCCCAGTAGGTATGGACTGAGCCCCAGAGACTTGCAGGGAATGAATTACACTTGTTTTTCTGCCTGAAGGCACTCATCAATTATTGTTGCTGTTAGGTACCATCAAGTTGGTACAGACTCATAGTGACCCTATGCACAACAGGACAAAACACTGCTCAATCCTGGGCCA
>NW_006408594.1:8188302-8194441 GCF_000296735.1 Chrysochloris asiatica
CAGCAATGAAGATATGGGCTGAGTTTGACCACGTTCCCTAGACTCCCGTCGACTTGGAGATGAGAGAAGGAAGAGGAAGGGCTGGTTGGTCAGAAGTATGGTGAGACCTGGGACTCCTAAGCCCATGGACAAGGACCTAACCACAGAGGGCTAGAGCTGAGGGTGGAATATCCAGCTGATATGAAGTGAGGGGAGACACACAAGAATGCCCAAACTTACAGATAGTACCCATTTGACCTAACTTCAATGGTTTGATGATCAGAACTCAAATAGAGGAAGATAAAGACATTTGATAAAGGAAACAAGTGTAAATTGCTACAATTTTATGAACTTGACCTATACTTCTGGATGTAGTAGTTCAAAACACCAGCCAAGAGAAAAGAAGTCTTCACATCAAGGATCAAACATATCCCCTCTGAACGCAGGGTTGATAGGGATGGGCAACTTAGACCTTGACTACCTAAAATTGAGGGGGCTATAAAGGCATGAAGTGGCTGGCTTACAAGGTTTCAAGAGGGTGTTTTATTTAAGAGTGTGGCGGGAAGTTAGAATCATCACTGAATAGTTTTCATTATGTCTAGATGGGTCTGGTGAAAGGAGATGTGGATACAATTTTTATGATTCAATAGTGAGTAATTGTTATCATGACTAATTGCAACTGTCACAACTGTAAAGGTAGAAGTTTTGTAACATAAAGCATGGTGGTGGTGTGCCATGAAGTCAGTTCCAACTCAAAAACTTTATTATGGGAGCAGAAAGCCTTCTCTTTTTCCCATGGAACAGCTGGTAGTTTTGAATTGCTTACCTTGAGGTTAGCAGCCCAATTCATAACCACTAAGCTACCAGAGCTCCTTAACATAAAGGAAGAGGTAGTTAATCTTACATTCCAAGAACAAAGGACCCTAGGACCATCAAGGGGTAAGAGTATGAGTGGAATGTGGAACCCTATCCAGAGAGGCAGCGACACCAAAGATGGAGGCAGAGATGATGATATGAAGAGCTAGAGTAGCTGAGGACTCTAGACACATGGAAAGAGAAAGGCTGTGTGCTGGCAGCCAGAAGGCAGGTTGCTGAATGTGCCCTTAGGTTGTTTAAATGATTATATAGTCTTGAGTATTTTATGTACATCAGAAAAACAAAAATAAAAACAGAGGGAATAGAAAAAAGGAAAGAAAGAAAGAAATGCTGTATGTTACTCTTTTTGAGTTTCCTAACTCTAGGTCTTTGCACATTTCATTAAAATACTTGACTTAGTCTTCTCCAGCTGCCGTTCGGAATTTTCTGTTCAGCTCTTTTAATTTTTCATTTCTTCCATTTGCTTTATCATGTCTATGCTGGAAAGCAAGTCTCTGAGTCTCTTCTGATCGTAATTTTCATCTTTTGTTCATGTCCTGTCTTTTAAATGATCTTTTGTTTTCTTCCTGAATAATGTTCTTGATGTAATCCCACTGACATGTTGAGAAATTAAATTTCTGGTTGTTGAAGTCATCCACTTACAGTATTTCTGTTATAGCAGCACTAGGTAACCAAGACAGAAGTATTCCTAAAGGCTTTT
This sequence comes from Chrysochloris asiatica, assembly GCF_000296735.1. Classification (NCBI taxonomy): domain Eukaryota; kingdom Metazoa; phylum Chordata; class Mammalia; order Afrosoricida; family Chrysochloridae; genus Chrysochloris; species Chrysochloris asiatica. The sequence continues at coordinate 8,189,858 of NW_006408594.1, forward strand.
CCTAAACTTCACCTCTGATCTCTCTTAGGCACTGAGTGAGTAGGGTGGCTAACTGCTTGTGTCCCTGAGATCCATCAAAGACTGATCTTCCACCTACTGGAAGCTCATAGATGGATTACATTTCCCCTACTACCCTTGATTTTTCTTCCTGCCAAATGCAGGCTGATGGTGCTCAATGTGCCTACAAGCATCTTAAAGGGAATTAATTAGGCTTGCAAAATGCCTCTTACTATTTTTAATGCTTGACTTTCAGTTGACTTTAAAGCAAAATATTTGGCTAACATGCTATGCTTGGCTTTAAGATGTTGGCGTGAGTTGGCCCATTGAGACACTTTTTGATCCAGCTTTCCTCAACTGGAGAAAGCCCTGGACTACTGTGATTACCAGATTTCTTAAGCTTCATTCCTAAGTGCCTTCAAGGCTTGCACTCTTACCTACTAAGGTCTGGGTTTCAAAGTTTCCATCTGTATATATATTTCTCTCTTTTAATTTCTTCCAAAAAGATAGTCCCTTGAGTCCATCGATCATTTTCAGCTTCTTTTGGTCTCTCTGAGTTCTGTAAGATGTGATGATGTTTTTATGGTTGATATTTATAACAGATACATTTAAAGTGATATTGGTGAAGAATTCCTAAACTATTAAAAAAGTTTCTGTTATATGTTGAAAGCAATAAACAAAGTCATATATACTGTATAAACACAATCCTTTTAAATTTTCAGGAAGTATAGTAATATATATGTTTTGTGTGAAAGGGATGAGTTTTTACAATTATAGATTTTATAAATACATTTTCTGAACAATACTATGATAAGTACAGTGTAAATACCAACCTTTTTAAAATTAAAGGGCCACCATTTGCAAGTGCTAAATTTGTACACTTTTCAAGATACTTGCTGAAGGAGCAAGCTGTATGTGTGAGAGTAGACTTGTGCTCCAAAGAATTTTCAGTGACCGGTTTTTCAGCAGTAGAACATCAGACTTTTCTTCCAAGGCTCCTCTGGGTGAACTCAAACTTCTTTTTGGCTAATAGCTGAGTATGTTAACCGTTTGTGTCACCAAAGTACTATGTTCCCAGAGTGGATGGCTTTTCCAATTCCCAAAGAATCTCTGTAAAGGCTAATGAAAATATAGCTCATGAAGCTAGTGAGTTAGTTCAGGATGGGTATGTTAGGGTCCTAGGTGATTTCTCTAAATATGATGATGCTTTACATGTTCCCCATTCTCTGAAATCATTTAGAAGCCTAGAGTGAATGTTGTATACTTGTGCTTTGCTGCTTCCAAATAGAACTGAGTAATTCAAATTTAATCACCTCTGCTAGAAAGACTTGCCAAGCTAATGGCATCTTTGCATGCTATGGTTTGATTTCAGGAAAGATGTTGTAGGTGTTTGGGTAATGTAGCCTAAGACTCTGAGTAAGTGTTGTTTTCAGAAGGAAATTGGGCTGATTCCTGTGTGGTATATGTTAGTCAGAAATATAATTCTGAATTTCCCGAACTGAGTTCTGCAAGGTATCAATGTGGTTTGCATACACACACAAAGGGACCCTGGTGGTGCAAGAATTAAGTGTTCAGCTACTAACTACTCAGATGCTACGGGAAAGGATAGAATGTAGCAGCAGCTCTGTAGGAGAAAAGATCTGGTGATATTCTCCTATAAATATCATAGCCTAGGAAATCCTATGACGCAGTTCTGCTTTGTCATGTGCGATTGCTATTCAATAGAATCAACTTGACAACATACAACAACAACAGTAACAACATACACACTATGTGATAATAAATTGTTCTAATGTTTCTATAGACAAATGTTAAATGAGATTATTTTCTAATTTTTCAGTGGCCTCAAATGTCAAAGATAATCCAATAGTCCTAATATTCCCACTTATTAAAAGGTTAAGCTTCCAGGGGTGTAAAGACATGTCTGTCTTCACTAACCCAATACCTTTTTGAGCTCTAAGGGAGGTGGTGGTGATAGTGGTGGTGGTGGTATGCTGTGTAGTCAGTTCCAACTCATAGACACCCTATATAGGATTTCTGAAACTGTAAATATTTATGGGAGCAGAAAGCCTCATCTTTCTCTCGCAGAATGTCTTATAGTTGTGAACTGCTCACCTTGAGATTAGCAGCCCAGCTCATAACCACTAAGCTACCACAGCTCCTTAGGTAGAGTAAAACACTGCAGAGATTGAAGAGTGAAGATTTTTCAAAGAAAATGCTGTCAATGACCTGTGAGTCCTCATTATCCTCTACAACATTGATCTGGGGGTAATTTTCCTACAACTCCAACCAAGCAAGGTGAGCTTCAGGAGGACTTTGGAGAACTTGGGTTCCATTGTCTAGAGTTGAGGATGTGGGTTTGGTATTTGACTCATATTTGAAAAGTCTGAAGATGAGAGATGGGGCTGGAACACCCTTTGATGGCAGCTAAGCAAAAACAGCAGTATGGGAAGGGCCAGAGATTCTACAGTTGTGTGGAGCAAGGATAATTGCATATTTCTGAAGGGTTAAATGAGGTAGGGGGGTCTTGGAAAACTTGAGAGGGACTTTCACCAAAAAGACCATCTGGGTGAGAGTGGTGCAATGGCCAAAACAGAGTAATAAGCCATTGGAAACAAAAGAACCAAGGAGAAACCTGCCCTAGTGATCTAAATTTTGTATAAAGAACCGAAAGATACCTTAAGAAAAGCGCCACCTTTGGACATCCATTTCCTCTCGAGGGCTCCAACACCAAACTCAACAGTGTTTGTCAGATCAGAACTTCTCACCCCTTCAAAACTTCAAGGATAGAAAAAAATAATGTAAGGTGGTGATTACATAAAAAGGAGCTTCACTTCCTCTTCCTGCCTCAGTTTCTCACTATACATTAGCCCTGAGCTGTAGTTGAGTGTTGTTAAGTGCTGTTAAGTCCTTCTAACGCATAGTGAATCTTGTACAACAGAATGACACCCTGCCCGATCCTGGGCAATCTTCACAACTGCTGCTGCACTTGAGCCCATTGTTGCTGCCACTGTGCCAATCCATCTCATTGGATGTTTTCCTCTGTCCCTCCACTTTTCCAAGCATGATGTCCCTGTCCAGGGATGATCCCTCCTGATAATATGTCTAAAGTGTGAAAGATGAAATCTGGCCATTTTGGCTTCTAAGGAGCATACTGGATTACTGCTTCCAACACAGATTTGTTTGTTCTTCTAGCAGACCATGGTACCTTTGATATTCTTCTCCAACACAATAACTCAAATGCATCAATTCTTCTACAGTCTTCATTGTCCAACTTTCACATGAATATGAGACTACTGAAAATTACCATGACTTAGATCAGTTGCACATTAGTCCTCAAACTGGTATCTTTGCTCTTTAATTCTTTAAAGAAATCTTGTGCAACAGATTTGTCTAATGCGATATGTCATTTGATTTCTTGACTGCTGCATACATGATTATTTATGGTGGATCCAAGTAAAGTGAAGTCTTTGATAATTACAATCTTTTCTCCATTTATAATAATGTTATTTGTTGGTCCAGTTGTGAGATTTTTCTTTTCTTTACATTGAGATGCAACACATACTGAAGACTGTGGTCTTTGATCTTCATCAGTAATTATTTTAAGAGCTCTTCACTTTCAACAAACAAGTTTGCATCATCTGCATATTACAGGTCGTTAATGAGATTGTCTCCAATCCTGATGCCATGTTATTCTTCATATAATTTAGCTTCTCAGATTATTTGCTCAGCATACTGATTGAATAAGTATGGTGAAATGACACAACCCTGGTGCATACCTTTCATGATTTTAAACCACTCAGTGTCCCCTTGTTCTGTCTGAATCACTTTTCTTAGTCTATGAACAGTTATGTGCACAGCTTAGTGTTCTGGAATACTCATTATCTGCTATGTTGTCCATAGCTTTTCACAATCCACACAATAGACAGTCTAAGCATAGTCAATAAAGCAAAAGTAACCATCTTTCTGGTATTCTCTGCTTTTAGACAAGATTCATCTGATGTCAGTAGTGATATCCGTCATTGCACATCCTTGTCTGAATCTGGCATGAACCTTTGGCAATTCTCTGTCAACGTACTGTTGCAGCCATTTTTAATTACTTTAGCAAAAATTTACTTCCATGTGATATTAATGATACTGTTTGATGATTTCCACATTACATTGGGTCACTTGTCTTTGGAATGGTAACAAATATTGATCTTTTCCAATCAGTTGGCCAAGTAGCTTTCTTTCAAATTTCTTTGCATAGATGGCTGAGTGTCTCCAGTGCTACTTCAGTTTGTTGAAAGATTTTAATTTGTGTTCCATCAATTTCTAGAGCTTTGCTCTTTGCCGTTGCCTTCAGTGCAGCTTGGACATCTTCCTTCAGTACCACTGGCTTTTGATCATATGCTGCCTCTTAAAATGGTTGAACACTGACAATCTATTTTTGGTACAGCGACTCTGTGTATTCCTTCCATCTTCTTCTTCTTCATTTTTTTTTAATGTTTTATTGTGAATTATGTGATAGTTTACGTGGGAGAACATTAGCTTTACATTCATCCTATCATATATTGTTTCATTGCCATGGTTACAATCCCCTCCATG
>NW_006408594.1:8195258-8196204 GCF_000296735.1 Chrysochloris asiatica
AGGTCTCCACCCAGGTTCACAGGAGCCTATTGAACGTTGTAGGGGGTAGCTCGCAGCTTCTTTGCTGTTTTTCCCTCACTTCCCCTTATTGGTGACGAACATGGTTACCAATCAGAGCATGTATTTCCATTGAGTCTTATTCTTGGAAGGGGGTTTGCTCTGAGGGGACCCAACCACTTGTCTGGATGTCTCCTGGGTGAGCAACTTGTTTGTTCTTGTAGTAATCAGTCAGTCTTTGTTTTGTATTTTCCCTGTTGATCTTGTTTTTGTTTTGTATTTTTCCTGTTGGTCTTTCTTTCAAGAAGAATCTTCTGTTCTTCTAGCCACTCCAGCCTGGTCTGCTTGTCTTATCAAGTAGAAATTTACCACCTCTGAAAATTCTGGGTGCTGTTCAGGATTCCACCTATGGTCTTATGTAATACAGAGGCTCCGCAGGAAGCCTCTTTCACTGGGCACATTGTAGCCCCGTTTTAGGTACTCCAATCAGTTACAGGCAGAAGATGGACTTAGAAGCTTTGTATGGTGATATTGCTGGCTATTCCTTTCTCTCCCCCTCCAGTGTCTATTTTATAATGGCATGCCAGGGAAACCAAGATTCAAAAGACAGCCAAGCAACTTAACATTATTTCCCCCCTTTTTTCCATTTCAAACATGTATCAATCCCTATTTCCCAGAACCTGGTTGTTCCAAGGTTGTGCATACATCATTTACATCTGTCCCACTTATCCCATGAGAACCTACCTAATTGTTCTCCAGTCTGCCTTGTTCTTCCATTCCCCTCGCCTTTCTTGTATATTGCCCCACTCCCTAGCACCCAAAATATCCTGTCTATTCCTTACCCTCTGCTCCACCTTCCTCTCCCTCCCCACATCCCAGTAACCAGAAACCCCCACCCTTTATTATGGGTTCTTTTTCTTCGACTTTAACAGTAGTGGTCTTATGCAGT
>NW_006408594.1:8202589-8224772 GCF_000296735.1 Chrysochloris asiatica
CTAAGGTCTTCCTTATTCACTGTCCAACTTTCACATGCATATAATGTAAGGTTATTGAAAATACCATGGCTTGGGTCAGGCGCACCTTAGTCCTCAAACTGACATCTTTGCTCTTCAACACTTTAAAAAGTTCCTGTGCAGCAGATTTGCCTAATACAGTTGTCATTTGATTTCTTGACTGCTGCTTCCATGAGTGTTGATAGTTGATCCAAGAAGAATGAAGTCCTTGACAACTTCATTCTTCAATGATAGGTTCTCTAAATGTAAACTGGACACCCTGCTTGTGAGGAGTTGAGAGGGCTTTAGGGATTGCTCTCTGTATTCCTATTTGTTAGTGAAGATGAATCAGTCCAAGTCTTGATGGTAGACATAATCCCAGCAGTGAGAGGAGGAGAAAAAGAAACCAGAAGAGGCAGAGGAGGAGTTAAAATCAGTGTCTTGAAGTTGTCCAGAAGAAGAATGCAGTGCAGAAGAGCAAAGGAAGGAAAAGACATTAAAGCCAGGCTATTGGCGGGTCTGAGGCTCCACTTGCAAAAGGTAAAGCGGCACCTCCTCAGAGAGCTACTGCAGCTTCAGCATGGAAAGTGCTAAAGGCGAAGTCTCAATGAGTCTCTTGATACTGATCCAGAAAGAAAAACTTCCAAAGTGGTCTGGGAGCCTGCTGAGCTGTGTGAGGGTGGGCATGCCTGATCTGGTGGGAAACTGACTCCCTACAGTCATTGAGTGCCTGCCAACATACACCAGACCTAGCAATCACTCCCCACTTGTTTCAGGATGTGTGGGTAAAATTGATCCCACCTTAAGCAGTCTGAAATATGTTTCTAGTATTAATACTTTGATGTCTGGGGAAGGAGACTGAAGCCCTCAAGACACAAGGTATTGACATTTCTTTTTCTTTCCCACTAAAGGATGATCATTTAGAAGATAAAGGATGGCATAGTGAGTAAACCCTGTAGAAAATTTCACAGAAGCTGATTGTGGCTCTCTGGACTGTGTTTTGAAACACTAGAGTAATGAGTTATTGCTAGAGGCTACCAGAAAGAAGTGGTTTTGTTAAAATCAAACTTACTTTGCTGATCAAGGGAGCTTTAAAACAGGGCTTAAAACCAGTATGAACCAGTTCAGTTGTTGCTGAGGCAGCAAAATCAGAACAGATGCAAAAATTTTAAATGTAGCTGTGTTGTTGTTAAATGACATCAAGTTGGTTCCAACTTACAGTGATCCTGTATAGTGTTTCCGAGAAGTGGCTGGTGAGCTTGAACTGCCGACCTTGTAGTTTAAACTGACCTTGAAGTCCAGCACATTAACCCAAAGCACCACACCAGGCATACTGGAATGATAATGGGAATGGGAAAAATTATGGGTCAAAGCCCTGGAGCAGACAACTTTGAAGAAGTGTAGGGGCCCTTTGCAGAAGGCTGGGTTACTGACAAGCAGCATGGTTGGCTGCCATCTTTGAGCTGGGTGCAACTATTTCTGACTCTGTCGGTAAAGATATTTGGTTACTATGCCATAACTACCCTTGTTTTTCAAGAAGGAGATTGTGTTTCTAACAGGGTTAAGTGCTATAGAGTTGGTACTAACTCATATTAACCCTGTATAGGATTTCAAAGGAACAACTGGTGGTTTTGAACTGCTGAACTGATGGTTACCAGTCCAATACCACACCAGGACCAGGAGAATATCGACCTATGTTTTCCATTCTGTTTATCATTCTGGTACACTTATGTTTTCCCAAATCAGGTGTTCTGGCTTTACTTTATCGGTTATGAATCAGTTCAAAGCCCTACTTTAAACTGAAAATTGAGAGAAAGAGATGTGAGAAGGACTCAGATAAAAATGTACACTATGCAACTGTGAAGAATGAAGCACATGATCTTGAACAGTTAGTTATTTCAATATAAGAGACGTTTCAGTTATCCAATGAAATCAATTGATTTCAAAAGGCGTTTTTGAACAAGGGAGAGTGGTAAACTTCAGGCTATGTAAATTTAACCAAGTTTCTTCAGGGAAATACTTCTTATGCCAATGTGCACGGTGAATCTTTGAAAGAGGGTTAGAGAGCAAAGTTACGTAACTGCTCTGACCATGGAATTACTCTTCCACTGGTGCTCTTACCAGAATAACTGCTACCGTGTTGATTCCAATTTATGGATACCCCATGTATGTCAACGTAGAACGGTACTCCATAGAGTTTTCAATGGCTGACATTTTTTCCAAAGCAGATTTCCAAGACTTTCCTCCCAGGCTGCCTTTTGTTTAGCAGTCAAGCGTGCTAGCTAACCTTTTGTACTATGCCTGGACTCTGGCATCTCTTCATATATCATTTAAAAGTTAACAAAGAATTAAAATAAAACAAAACAAATTGGTAACCCTAATTGAGAAACATTGACCTTGAAGAAGTAAGTTCTAAGGAATCTCACTTACCTCCAACATTCCAAAGTTTTATAAAACCCTCAGGGGCAGGTAAGTATTTGAGTTGTTATTGTTATTGTGGAGTGATGTACAGTTGATGCCCACTCATAGTATGTCAGAACAAAATACTGCCTGGTCCAGTGCCACCCTCACAATCATTTTTCAGCCCATTGTTGAAGCCGTTGTGTTGATCCATCTCATTGAGGGTCTTCTACTTTACTAAGCATGATGTCCTTTTTCAGGGACTAATCCCTTCTGATGACAAGTTCCAAGTATATGACACAAAGTCTCACCATCCTTACTTCAAAAGACACATTTCTGATGACCGGGGCCAGGGGTTGGGGATGGGGGAGCAGGTGGGGGGGAAGGCTTGTAGGGTATACCCTTTGGTTGGTTGATGTTGCATGGAGGGGATTGTAACCATGGCAGTGAAATGATATACGATAGGATGTATGTAAAAGTAATGTTCTCCCATGTAAACTATCACAGAATTCACAATAAAACATTAAAAAAAAAAGAAGCATTTTGGCTATACATCTTTCAAGACAGACTTGCTCATTCTTCTGGCAGTCCATAGTATTTTCAATTTTCTTTGCCAACACCATAATTCAAAGGCATCATTTTTATCTCCTGTCTTCTTTATTCATTGTCCATTTCTCATTCATATGTTGTTGTTAAGTGCTGACGAGTCAGTTCTGATCTATAACAACCCTGTATAGAGTTTCCAAGGAGTGGTTGGTGAGCTTGAACCACCAACCTCGAGGTTTAAACCAACTTTGCAGCCCAGCTCAAAGTTACTAACCCACAGTGCCACATCATGAATCTATTTGAGGCAATTGAAAATATCATGGCTTACGTCAGACACACTTTAGTCTTCAAAGTGACATATTTGCTTCTAAACCCTTTAGAGAGGTCTTTTGCAACAGATTTGCCCATTGCTTGATTTCTCAACCTCCACTTCCATGGACATTGATCATGGATTCAAACATTTTATTGGTCCAGTTGTGAGATATTTTTGTTTTATGTTATGAGGCAATCCATACTGAAAGTCTTTGACCTTTACTTGTTAAGTCCTCTTCACCTTCATCAAACAATGTTATGTCATCCAAAAAATCACAGATTGTTAATGAGTTTCCCTCCAACCCTGATGCTATGTTTTCCTTCATATAGTCCAATGTCTCTGATTATTTGTTCAGCGTACAGATTGAACAAGTATGGTGAAATATACAAACTCAACACACCTTTCTTGATTTTAAATCATGCAATATTCCCTTTGTTCTGTTCAAAAGGCTGCCTCTTATTATATGTATGCATTTTAAATGAGCAAAATTAAGTTTTCTAAAATTTCCATTCTTTGTAATGTTATCCATAAACTATGACCTACACAGTTGAATGCCTTTTCATAGTCAATGAAACATAGGTAAATATCTTTCTGTTATTCTCTGCTTTCAACCAGGATACATCTGACATCAGCAATGATATCCCTCATTCCACATCCTCTTCAGAATCCAACTTGAATTTTTGGCAGTTTCCTGTTGATGTTATTTCTGCAAATGTTTTTTAGTATTTTTGAGCAATGTTACTTGTATGTGACATTAATGATACTTTTGCAATCATTTCTGCTTTTATTGGGCCACCTTTCTTTAGAACACGTATGAATATTGAGAGGGCTCAATAAAGATCAACTTTCTGCCACAGCGTCAATCAATTTAGATATGCACAAAGAATCAGAAAGCACATAAATAACAACTATATTATAAATCAAAGCTGGCCGGAAGCAAGGTTTCAGGTCTTACAGTCATATATACTTGCCGAAATTGCATTCCTCAAGTGAACTCAATCAACTTAGTCATAAGGAACTCTGGGGAAATGCAGCCTTCTATCTGGAGTAGTGTACATACCGGCAGGTAAACATCCCAGCCATGAAAGTCAGTGCACTCTCCCCACAGCACCAGCTAGATATTCCAGTCCTTTCCCATGGAGAGTAGAAAGAAGCATAGCAATCATGGTACATTTACCCAAATGAGAAGTTAAAATATTGAGGAAGGATTGGGAATGATATTATGTGCTGACAGGATGGAATCAAACCAGTGAATTAGAAACTTCAAAGTAAAGAGATGTTAAAAAAAAAAAAAAAAGAATAAAAAGGAAAAATCAATATAGCAGGCAGGTGTTATGGATTGATTTGTCTCTCCAGAAATATACATTGGAATCCTAAGTCCTATACCTGTGCATTAGAAACCCTGGTGGTGCTGTGATTATGTTTGGCTGATGGTTAAAAGTCAATCAGTGATTTGACCTTACCAGCTGCTGCTAGGTAGAAAGACTTGCTGGTTTGCTCTCATATGACAACCTTGAAAGCCTTCTGGGGTAGTTCTACTATGTTCTGCAAAGTCATTATGAGTTGGAATTGACTAGACAGTAACCTGTGGATAGAATCCCATTTTGGAGTGATTCCATTTTCTTTGTTGAGTTAATAAGACCAGGTCAGTAGAGTGCGTATCACAATCCAATTACTTTTGAGATATAAAGAGTATGTTAGACATAAAGGGAAGCAAGAAAGCACAGAAGCAGGAAGGGGAAAAGATGCCTTGCCAAGATCTCCAAGGAATTGGAGCACTTAAGGGCTAGGAGAGCTACGACAATGATTTTTCCACCTAAGCTGACAGAGCGATACCTCCGCTAGAACTGGTGGCCTGAATTTGGACTTCTAGCCAATAAACTTTGAGAAAATTGATTTCTGTTTATTAAAACCATCCTTTCTGGTATTTGTTACAGTAGCACAAAGAATTAAGACAGAAAGTGAGTGGGATCCCATGGGGGTCATAAACATTCTATGTGCTTGGTCAATATTTGCCAAATGGTGAAAGTGTTAGTTAGATACATTTATTTCTCTCTATCTGGCCCATAACATTTCAAATAGCTCAATAAAACCATTCCAGTATACACCAGTTCATACTTAGAGACCCATCCTGGCTACATATCCAGGTCTGTATTCAGGAAAGAGAAACTGTTTGCTGAAATAAATACATCTGAAGCAAATGTATTCTTAGGAACTAAAGAGGAAAGCAATAGTTCAGGAACTCCAAGGAGTCTGTGGACAAAAGTCAGGAACTGGAAGCCAGAACCGTGCTGTGAGACTTGGCAAATTCTGAGACCTCTGTAATGTATTATTATTCCTTGAATGTCTTCCTCCATTTCTATTTTCTTCCATGAAGATTAATAATAAAATTAATAAAAGACAATAATTTGTAAGTTTATCTTTAAATGCACACAGGAGGATAGAAGCTAAGGATATTGTCTCCCCTTTAACCAGACTTGAGTAACTAACTAGGGGTATTCTCTCCTTTCTTCAACCTGACTTCAACAAGTCTGGTGAATAGTAGGGTTCAGAAGCTAGTCTGGGACAGAGAATGAACTGTAGCATTCAATAATCAGAAGGCTTTGGGTTTCCACAAAGATGGGACTCATGTCTAAATATGAAATGTAAGGAGCTGCAGGATAAGCCTTGGTCTGCTAACCATGATAACTATAAGGTCAGCAGTTCAAATCCCTCAGCTATTCTCAGAAACCCTATACAGGGTCACTCTGAGTTGGAATAGACTCAAGGGCACACAAGAACAACTGCCTTAAGTGAAATAATCCTGAAGGTTGGGTTTGTAGAATATCAGTTCCACCCAGATAATTCTGCTGGGTAGAGGTCAGTGTGAAAGTTGAAGCAAGGGTCCTATCACACTGAACTCTTAAGTCGTCTTATACAACAGGATCTCCAGGAAGCAAAGTGGCTAGAGAAGCATCAATAAGTTATTCAATACAAAATTTGCATTGTAGACACCCCTGTTAGTCATAACATAGGGAAACCAGTAATATATAACAAAAAATAATAATGCTGAGATTACTTTAAAAACAAAGCATGTATCCTACATGCAAAATTGCAAGATTAGAATTAGGGGTATGAAAGGGAACTACTTATGAATTGAAGGGTAAACAAAATTTCATAGAGGTTAGTTTCTAAAATATTTTATTAACAACTTATATGTAATTTGCAATAACAAGATCAACTTTGTTGTTGTTAAGTGCCGTCAAGACAATTCCAACCCATAGCGACCCTGTATAGGGTTTCTGAGGAGCAGCTGGTGAGCTTGAACCACCGACCTTACAGTTCAAACAGCTTTGCAGTCTGATGCATTAACCCACAATGCCACACCAGGACTCCAGGATCAACTTAGAGCTTTTAAAAATACCTTTATTATGAAATTTTGGAGAAAAAAAATAAATTTGTTATTTTGAGTCTGAAATGATTTTCTCCAATATATTCATTCCTAAAGGAACAATGATTTCTTTCTCAAAGAGTACTAATAGGGCCTGTGGTAATACTGGGCTCCTTCTTTTCTAGTCCTTCTCTTACCTAGAATGTCACTGTCTGAGACATACTCTCTGTGTCCCCACCAAGTCCCCAGCCTTACCACACTGAGCTGACTGTATGACTACACATTCTGACAACTCCTGTTTCTAGATTTCAGGGTCTTAAAGGGCAGGGGTTGTGTTTTGTTGGCTGTTTATATTATATAAAATGCAATATAAAACCAAACCAAAGCAGTTACCATCGAGTCAATTCTGAGTCCTAGTAACCCCATGTGTGCCACAGTGGAACTGTATTCCAAAGGACATTCAATGACTATGACTCCAATTTGCTTCTGGGATAATTCAAACCTTCAACTCAAAGCACAACTGTTGTTGTTAAATGCTGTTGAGTCGGTTCTGACCCATAGCGACCCTGTACAGGGTTTCCGAGGCTGTAAATCTTTACGGGAGCAGAAAGCCTCATCTTTCTCCCACAGAGCAGCTAGTAGTTTCAAACTGCTGACCTTGCGGTTCATATCCCAATTCGTAACCACTATGCTACCAGAGCTCCTTAAACACAAAGCATAAGTACTACTTATTAAATGAGTACCTTGGCCAAAGCAGAATTTTGGTGCATTTAGAGGAGAAAAAACAGAACAGCTAAGGTGTTCCTGGAGTCTGGAAGAGCTCATTTCCCAAAGCCAAGACATGACGGCTGAAAACCTATGGAGTACAGGTCTACTGTGGCACACATGGGGTTACCAGGAGTCAGAATTGACTGTTTTGGTTTGGTTTTATATTGTGCTTTGTATGATCTAAACAGTAAGCAAGACACAGCCCCTGCTCTTTAGGACCATTGAAATCTAGTGAAAAGGAGTGGTCAGAATGTGTAGTCACAAAAGCAACACAGTGTATTAATTGCTCAACCTTGGAGGGGAGATACGGAGTATGTCTCAGACAATGACATCCTACGTAAAATGATGAATAGTGAGTCTAAGAGGTACATGGATGGATAGGAGACAAAGGAGAGAGGAAGAAGAGTTCCAGATGGAGGGAACAGCATGTAAGAACCCAAGGAAAGAAGAGTGCACTCTCTTCTGCTAGAACAGGAATGTAATGTTCTTGAAAAACTTAATATAAAGAATCAAGTTAAACAAGTATCATTTCAAAGGAAAAGGAGGTTAGGGGTTAGAGAATTTAGACTCAAAATAACAGATGATACATTTTCTATATAGATTTCAAAATCTGCAAAGAATTAAGATCCTGTGCCAGTGGGGATTTCAACTAAGCAGACATCTGCTAGAGGTCTAATTCTGTGAAAACACATCAACTGATAAATTGTTGTAAGCATCTAATAATCTTTTCATTTTTAAAAAGCTGGCATAACAGTAAAGAAATGGACACTGTGAATGCAACAGAAATGGACAAAGAACAGGGTAGTGGTAAGGACGTGGAGATATTTATCTGAGTGTTCCCCGCTCTTCATCTCTCCCATTTTCCTACCCTACTTCAGCTCTGAATTTTGTACCAAGTGCCAGAGATACAAAGACGAAGATTAATAGTGATCCATACATTTCTGTCCTCAAGGAGCTCCCAGATTAGGGGGAAGTTAGTTAGAAAAACATAACTAGGATGTAAGTAATTATCTTATTTGGGTTTTAGTTATGACACCATATACAGAATTAGGTGCACACTGTGACACAAGTCAGGGGCGGATTCCACTTGAACTAGATGTGTTAGAATACATAGGAGTTTCTACTTATAATAAGCTAGGTCAAGGGCTTGTCAAGAATTCCAAGTACAGGGGACAGGTTGTAGACAGGCATGGAGACATAAAAGGGTGTCATAGTGTACTCGGGGAATGATGAACTATGTGACGTGGTTGAAGGACAAAGGGAGAGCTCAAGATAAGTATGGAAATGTGAACATTACAAATGGTGTTTTCCTTCATGTATGTGCTAAGTGTCAAATAAATGTGAGTTACAAAACAAATAAATAGACATAAGGATTTTAAATGGTAGAGTAAATTTATTAGATTTGCATTTTGTGTGTGTGTGGTAGGAGTTGAATGCTTTATGTGACTTAAACTTCATAACCCAAAACCCAAAATTAAAACCACTGTATGGAGTTAATTCTGACTCATAGTGACCCTATGTAGTATTTCCAAGACTGTAAATCTTTGTTGTTGTTGTTGTTGTTGTTGTTAGGTGCCAGTGATCCAGTACCAACTCATAGTGACCCCATGCACAACAGAATGAAACCCTGCCCAAGCCTGGGCCAACCTTACAATCATCATTATGTTTGAGCCCATGGATGCTGCCACTGTGCCAGTGCATATTATTGGATGTCTTATGTCTTCATCTTTTTTTCTCTGACCCTCCACTTTACAAAACATGGTATCCTTCTCCAGTGACTGGTTCCTCCTGATAATATGTCCCAAGTATGAAAGACAAAGTCTGGCCATCCAGGCTTCCAAGGAGCACACTGGCTGTATTTCTTCAAACATAGATCTATTTGTTCTTTTAGCAGGCCATGGCACTTTCAATATTCTCCCCCCAACACCACAACTCAAATGCATCAATTTTTCTACCGCCTTCCTTACTCACTGTTCAGCTTTCACATACATATGAGGTTATTGAGAATAACATGGCTTGCGTCAGCCCCACTTTAATCCTAAAACTGACATCTTTACTGTTCGTTCAACACTTTAAAGAGGTCTTCTGCTGCAGGTTTTCCTAATGCAATATGTCATCTGATTTTCAGACTGCTTCTTCCATGAGTGTTTATGATTGATCCAAGCAAAATGAAGTCCTTGACAACTTCAATCTTTTCTCCATTTATATGAATGTTATTTATTGATTCAGTGGTATAGATTTTTGTTTTCTTTACATTGAGGTACAACCCATACCAAAGGCTTTGGTCTTTGATCTTCATCAATAAATATTTTAAGTCCTGTTGACTTTCAGTAAGCAAATTTGTATCAACTCCATATCACAGGTTATTAATGAGACTTCCTCCAGCCCTGATGCCATGTTTTTCTTCATATAATCCAGTTTCTCAGATTATGTGCTCAGCATACAGATGTGATAAGTATGGTGAAATAATACAACCTTGACACACACCTTTCTTAATTTTAAACCATTCAGTACTTCCTTGTTCTCTTTGAACAACTGCCTCTTGGTCCATGTATAGATTCCTCATGAGCACAATTAAGTATTCTGAATTACTCATACTTCGCAATGATGATCCACACACTTGTTATAATCCACACAACTGAAAGCCTTTGCATAGTCAATAAAGCACAAATAAACATTTTCTGGTATTCTCTGCTTTCAGCCAAGATCCATCAGACACCAGCAATGCTATCCCTCTTTCCACATCCTTTTATGAATCTGGCTTGAACCTCTGGAAGTTCTCTGTCAATACAAGGTTGCAGCTGTTTCTGTATTACCTTTAGTAAAAATTTACTTGCATAGCGTATCAATGATATTGTCTGATGATTTCCACATTCCATTGGGTCACCTCTCTTTGGAATGGGCACAAATACAGATCTCTTCCAGTCAGTAGGCTAGGTAGTTGTCTTCCAAACTTCTTGGGATAGATGAGTGAGTGCCTTCAGTGATTTGAACTTCAAGGGCAGCAGTTCAAAACTCTCACTCACCAGCTGCTCCTCAGAAACCCTACACAGTGTTGCTATGGGTTTGAACCAACTCAATGACACTTAACAACAAAAACAATATACTTCCATACACCATAACACACCTGTTCAACTTGCAAATCCACTTGTAAATTATTATTTGCAATTACTTTAATTGCTGGATTGTGCACATAGTAGTATTTACTATTGTTGCCTTTAACTGTTGTGTACCACCCAGCATCTTCTTTTGCTTTCATCATGTTGTACTGAGTTCCTCCTTATGTTATATTGCATTTTTCTTCACCCCAGTTAGTATATGTCTACTGTCTGTCAGTTTGTCATACTGTAGTGGCTTGTGTGTTGCATGTGATGATAGAAATGATGTCACCAATAATTCAAATACCAACAAGACCACCCAGAGTGAAAAGGTTCCATCATAGCTTCCAGACTCAGACAATAGGCAGAAGGAATAGGGGTTCAACTTCTGAGGGATTAGCCACTAAAACTTGATGCCTCTCAGTGAAACATTTTCTGATATAATGCCAGAAAATGAATCCCTCAGTTGGGAAAGCACTCAAAATACAACTGGGGAAGAACGGACTCTACAAAATAGAATTGACCATAATAGCATAGGTGGATTGAAGACTTGGGGACCTTCATTTGCTGATGTGACACCAATCAAAAGGATAAGAAACAATTGCCAACATCCATTAATAATTGGAACATGGAATGTACAAAGCTTGAACCTGGGAAAATTGGAAGTTATCAAAAAGTGAAATGGAACACACAGAGATTGATATCCTAGGCATCAATGAGCTGCAACGGACTAGCATTGGTAATTTTAAATTGAACAATGGGTCAGAACTGACTCAATGGCACTTAACAACAACAACAACAACAATATGCTAGGGATGATTAATTCAAGAGGAAATAATTAAAAACAAACAAACAAACATCTCAAGATCTATCCTGAAGTAGAGTGCTATCTATGGTAGGGTAATATTTGAAAGTCCACAAGGAAGACCAGTTCATACAATAAAAAATGCTCAAATTTGTACACAGACCACCAAAGCCAATAATGAAGACATTGAAGAATTATATCAACTTCTTAAATCTAAAATGAATCAAATATGCTTTCAAAATAATTGCTGCATTGATAATTACTGGTGATTGGAATGTAAAAGTTGGAAACAAAAAGGAAGAATCAGTAGTTGGAAAACATAGCCTTGGTGATAGAAACAAAGCTGGAAATCACATGATAGAATTTTGCAAGATCAATTACTTCATTGCAAACACCTTCTTTCAACAACACAAATGGCAACTATACATGTGGACCTCACCAGTTGGAATGCACAAGAATCAAATTGACTACTTCTGTGGGAAAATACAACAAAGAAGCTCAGTATTATCAGCCAAAACAAGGTCAGGGATGGACTGTGGAACAGATCATCAATTGCTCATATGCAAATTCAGGTTGAAGCTGAAGGAAAAAAGTTCAAGAAAGCTAAAATATGACCTTGAGTACATCCCCGGTGATTTTAGAGGTGTTAAGAACAGATTTAATGCATTAGATACCAGTGACTGAAGACCAGAGGAATTGTGGGATAATATTAAGAACATCATACATGAAGAAAATCAAAGGTTATAAAACAAATAGGAAATAAGGAAAAGATCGAAGTAGATGTCAGAAGAAACTCTGAAACTTTCTCCTGAATGTAGAGTAGTTAAATCAAATGCAAGAAATGAGGACATCAAAGAGGTGAACAGATCATTTCAAACAACAGCACAAGAAGACAAACTAAAATATTATAATGAAATGTGCAAACACCTGGAGTTAGGAAACCAAAAAGAAACAACACACTCAGAATTCTTTAGGTTGAAAGAACTGCAAAAACAATTCAAGCCATGAGTTGCAATACTGAAGGTCTCTATGGAGTCTTGGTGTAGTGCTGTAGGATAAGCACTGAACTATAGTAGCCAGAAGTTCAGCAGTTCAAACCTATCACCCTTCCCTTGGGAACCCTATCCAGGATCTCTATGAGTTGGAACCAACTTCACGAAACTTAACAACAAATCAACAATAAGGAAAATATTGAAGTATGCAGGGAGCATCAAAAGAAGATGAAACGAATACACAGAGTCACAGTTTCAAAAACAATTGGTCAGCATTCAACAATTTCAAGAGGTAGTATATGATCAAGAATAGATGGCATTTATTGTAGGAAAAAAATCCAAGCTGCACTGAAGAATTGTAACATTTAATCATAATTATTTAAATGGTATGCTGAATATATAATCTGGTGGACTGAATTATATGAAGAAGAGCATCACATCAGGACTAGAGGAAGACGCATTGACAACCCGTGCTATGCAGATGATACAATCGTGTTTGATGAAACTGAAAAGGACTTGAAGCACTTTCTGAGGAAGATCAAAGACTACAGGCTTCAGTATGGATCACACCTCAATTAAAGAAAAAAAAATCCTTACAACTATACCAATGGACAACATCCTAATAAATAAAGACAATATTGCATTGTCAAGGGTTTTATTTTACTGGGTTCCATAATCAATGCTCATGGAAGCAGCAGTCAGGAAGTCAATGCATTGCTTAGGGATAATGCAAAAGACTTCTTTAAAGTGTTTAAGAGCGAAGGCATTGCTTTGAGGACTTAGGTGCTCCTGACTCAAGCTTGTGAAAGCTGGACAATGAATGAGGAAGACCAGAGAAAAAATGATGCATTTAAATTATGGCATTAGCAAAGAATATTGAAAGTACCATGGACTTCCAGGGGAATAAATAAATCTGTCTTGGAAGAAGTATGCCCAGGATGCCCCTTGGAAGTGAGAATGGTGAAATAAAGTATTATGAACATGTTATCAGAAGGGACCAGTCCCTGGAAAAGAACACCATTCTTGATAAAGTGGAAGGTCAGTGAAAAAGAAGAAGACCTTCTTGGAGATGGATTTACACAGAGCCTGGATTAATGGGACAAAATATAACAATTGTGAGGATTGCACAAGAGCTGGCATTGCTTCACTCTCTCGTACAGAGGGGTTTTACCAGTCTTAACTGGCTGGATGACATCTAACAAAAACAATATTCAATTAGTGATGTTTTCTCCCTCTTATTTCTATCCTGGTGACCATCAAAGAATGTTTCTGCAGGCTAGTCTTTTCTTGACTTTTTATAATAGGTGTCTCATACAATATTTGCTCTTTGTGATTAATTTATTTCACTCAGCATGTCTTCAAGGTTTATCCATGTTATGAGATGCTTTATGGATTGATTGTTACTATTTAACTTTGCATAGTAGTCCATTGTGTGTATATGCTGTAGGTTGGCATAGTCTATTTCTCTTTTCAATTCTCTTTAAGTTTATTTTATGCACTTCAAAGTTCTTTCATTGAGTGAATAGATTTTTTTTTTAATGATTATGCCCAACTTTTAGATTGCCCTTTAATACTTATATGATGCCCTTGTTTCTATGCATGTTTGATCAATTTTAGACTAAAAAAGTTGGTGGTTGTTGTTGTTAAGTGTCATCAAGTTAATTCATAGAGACCCTGTATAGCATTTCCAATGAATGGCTGGTAAGTTTGAATCACCGATCTTGTGGCTCAGTCCAACTAGAAATATTCAATTTCATTATCGCTGGCTTTAGTGTGGGTGGTAAATTTGAATAATAGTGGTATTAACTGGTCTTCCTAGTAGGTGTATGGATATTACCCTAACACAGATAGTGTTGTACTTCTAGGCAGATCTTGAAATGTTCTTTTTGATGAGGCATGTGATGCTATTCTTTTTCAATGTGTCATTCCAGGTATAATAAACCACGTGATTATTAGATTCAAAATGGCCAATACTCATCTATTTCAGCTCACTAATGCTTAGGATATCAATGTGTATGCTTTCCATTTCCAATTTTCCTATATTCATGCTTCATTCATTCTATTCTCTGATTATTAATGGATGTTTACAGCTGCTTTTATTCAATTTGAGTTGTGCCCCATCAGCAGATGAAGGTCCTGAATGCTTTATTCCTTTCACGTTATCATGGTCAACTCTACTTTGAGGAGGCATCTCTTCCCCAGTTGTATTTTGAGCACCTTCCAACCTGAGGGTCTCATCTTCCAGCACTATATCTAACAGTAATCTTGTGCTCTTCATCATGTTTCAGTATTCAATATTCTGGTGTTATCTGACAGTGCTTCATAATATTTTCAGTGACTAAATATTCAGAAGTACTCCATAGTTTCTTATTCCTAGTCTTTTTAGTTTGAAGCTCAACTGAAGCTTTTTTATCAGGGATGACTCTGTTGGTTTTTAAAATACCTGAAGTAGAGCTTCCAGAGTCACAGCAACATGCAAGCCACTACAGTACAACCAACTGACAGATGAGTGAGTGATAACATGAAATGAGACATCGCTATGGAAAATAGTTCAGTGGTTCCTCAAACATATAACTACCATTGTTGTTGTTGTGAAGTGTCTTCGAGTCAGTTCTGAACCATAGCGACCCTGTATAAAGTGTCTGAGGAGCAGCTGGTGGGTTTGAACTGTCGACCTTGTGGTTCACAGTTCAGTGCTAATCCTACAGCAACACACCAGTTGTCTGAGAACTACCTTCACTTCTTCTAGATACATCAAGGATTGGGATTGCTGAGTCATATGGTAGAACAGCAATTCCAATCTTTGGTATATACAGAAGTGAAGGCAAGAACATAGGCAGAAACCTATACACCAATGTTCATTGCAACACTTTCCACAATAGCCAGAAGGCAGAATCAACCAACATTTCCATCAACAGATGAATGGATAAACAAAATGTGGCATATACACACATAATAAAATATTGTTCAGCCATAAAAAGACTGAAGCCCTGATGCATACCACAACATAGATGAACCTTGAAAATACAAAGCTGAGCAAAATATGTCAGTTTCAAAAGGACAAATTCTATACAAACTCACTAATATCAAACAAGCAACTATATATAAACCCAAGATTATTTAATGGTGACCAGGAATGGGGTGGAAGTAGAAAGGGGAAGTTTTTACTTAGAAGGTATTGAGTATGTGCTAACAGAGATAGAATTACTTGGAAAAAGATCATGAGAATGGTTAGAGGGATTGAAAAATTAACCAGTGCCATTACATTGTACATGTAGAATGTGTTGAGTTGTTGTACATTTTGTCATTTCTGTTTTTGCCACAATAAAAAAGAATAAATAAAAATAAAAGGAGACTCTCTAGCACAATAAGTTTATAATGTCTTATAATAAGCAAGCATCAATTAAACACACACACACAACAGAAATGAATAAGCAATTATAAACTGTGATATCAAAGAGAAGTTCAGAGTGCCAAGACAATATATAAGTAGTGTGTGTGCATGTGTGTGTGTTTTGAGAATAGAGTATTTATGAAGAAGTATGAGAACTAGGGGCCAAGGGAGAGTTCCTTGAAGTAAGATCTAAGGATACACTGGATGAAGAGGAACCTAGGATGATAAGGATTCCTATAGAAGGAAAGGTGTGATTTGGATGGCTGGAGGGAGTGTGGTTGAGAAAGTAAGTGTAATCAGATTCTCAGGTGCTGCTGTTGTTAGGCGCTGTTGATTCAGTTCAGAATGCAATACTGCCTGGTCTAGGCTAGCCTCACATTTGTTGCTATGTTTGAGCCCACTGTGACAGCCACTGTGTCAATCTCTCTCATTGAGTATGTAGGGAAGAAGAATGTGGTAGAAATAAGGCTGGACCTTAACCAGGGCCAGACCAGGCAGGGCCTATTGTGCCATGTTGTTGTTGTTGTTGTTGTTGTTGAGTGCCGTCGAGTCGATTCCGACCCATAGCGAGTCTGTATAGGGTTTCCAAGGAGCAGCTGGTGAGTTTGAACCACTGACCATGCAGTTCAAACAGCTTTGCAGTCTGGCACATTAACAGGAGACCAAGGCAGTTACTGAGATTTTTCTTATCTATCTAGCTGGACTTTGGCCCTGACAATGCTTTGTCTCAGGGTGCTGAGGATTATTTCTGTCCACTTAACAAACATCTGCTCTTCTTGTCGGTTGTGTCTGAAGTGTCCTCTTTGTGAAACTCTCTCTGATGCTCAGATCCTCTTACCCCTGATTTTGGATTGGGTGTCCATCTCTGGTTTCCACATGACCCTGGAAGAACTCAATGTTTCCTTCACCAAGTACCTATCACACTGTACTGAAATGTGACTTGTGACTTGTCTGTTTCTCTACCAAAGTGTGAACTTCCCAAGAATAGGGTGATGCTTAGCATGGAATTTAGCAACATTTAGTGAGTGAATGAATGGGGTCTGTTTCTAGTTGCCTTGAGTGAGCTCTGGTGTACGATGAGCTATGTCCAACTGAATACATGTTGCCTGTCCCTGCACCATCTTCATGATATTTGATCTGCTTGACTCCATGGTCATGGCATTTGTGTCAATACAGCTCACTGAGGAATTCCCTTGCTTTCATTGGCCCTCTAGCAAATATCATGTCCTTTTCTAGAGACTGGTCTTCCCTGATGATATGTACAAAATGGGTGAATCTAAGTCTTACAATCCTTGCTTCTAAGGAACTTTCTGTTTGTATTTATTCTAAGATTGAAGGAATTAGAGAGACCAAGATCATCTCGAACAATGAGGCAGGGACATTCCTTGCCAAAACAGAAAATGGCAAAAAAAAAAAAAAACTTGTCCTTTTATCTAATAGTTGTCTCCGTAGACCATTTTCTCCTGTCTTCCAGAAAAAAATATTTGCCCAAATGGCCATTTCCCTCCATCCTAATGCAATCTCTCAGGCTCCATTCAATACATCCCACGTGTGTGGCATGAGAATAAGGGAAGAAGGTCATTTCTGATGGACTCACTTATTACACTTTGTAGTCTAATATATGCCTAATGCAGATTGGGAGATTGAGAAGAGTTCATTACTTTGCAAACTAGATGCTGAAAGTGAATTGTGTTAACTGGATGGCTCCTGGCTTTCAGCCATAGGTTTGTTTAGGATTTTATATAGAGAGAAGTGTATATTTAGGATATATGAGCCATGCTCACTCTGCTTTTTGGCATATACCAGTGTGCAAGACCACTGCATCCTTTCCCAGAACATTGCTCTGTATCTTCTCTGTACCCACCTTCTGTCCAGGCAGGATGGAAATGATATATCTTTTTTCCCTATCTGTACTACCACCACAGAAAATTGATGGTTCACCACTATTGGTGTGTTGAGTGGGCATTGTGCAGAGGCTGGGGGATTGTCACTGGCTCTGTGGGTGGATAAGGAGAGAAAAGGTTGAGAAGTACAAATTACCAGGCATGGAAGCTATGAAAGTGAGTTTGACAATGAAGACTCGTAGCACACCAAAGCTGGTAATGGAGGGAGACTCTGGTATCTTGTGAAGTCAATAAAAACGTCCTTCTGGTGTTCAGGAGTCTCTAGAACAGACTCCCACCCAGTGGTTGCTGCTTGCATCCCACTCCCTTGAATGACTTGAATGCCATAGGAGGAGTCAGAGACTGAGAGGCAATTCCTTGTCTGGCTCTGTGCAAGGCCACTTCCCCCGTTGACCTGGATTATCCTCCCAGCAACCCAGGGAGAACTATCTGAGTGTTCCCTGGATGGTTCAGGCAATGAGGATCCAAGGGGTAAAGGACTTGACTAAGATTATGCATTAATTCTACAGTGTCCTGACTTCACAGAAATCACATTAGAGTGGAAAGAGACAAATGATAAATAAATCCAAATAATAAAATAATAATAGTTGACCTTTATGGAGTTCTTAGTATGTAGCAGGCACTGTTTTGAGGGCTGCTGGTATATTAATTTAATGTTTCCAACAACCTTATAAGGGGACTATTGTTCTTCCCTGCCTTTTATAGATGGGAAACAGAGGCATAGAGATAGAAGTTATAGGCCAACTACCCAAGGATATGTAGCTAATTAAGTGGTGGAACTAGGATTTCAACCTAAGCACCACTTCATTAATAGACTATGAGAGTGGGGATTCAGTGGTGGCATGCCCTCATTCCTTGAGGAAACCCGTACTTTAATTTCCAGTCACTGCACCTCTGCACAGCCACTATTCCGTCAGTGTGGAGTATTGTATTTTTTTTATGATGATGAATGGATTTTAGTAAAGCTTCCTGTCTAAGATCAGAAGGAAAGGCCTGGTGACCAACTTCTAAAGATCTGCCAGTGAAAGTCCTGTGGCTCACAATCAATCGTGTGGAGGATAAATGACCAGGTGGCATTTTGTTCTTTTGTGTTTGCAGTTTCCATGTGGTAGGGCTGACAACAGCAGCTAACAACAGCAAGAAATCTCAGAGAATAAGAAACGCTCTGAAAACAACAGCCGAGACTGGGCCATGAGGTAGCGTGATAGAATGGGGTAGGGACAGTACCACAGTGACTGGGTGCTCTAGAAGACCTGCCTCAGGAGGTCATGTTTGAGTGACATCTGAATGATGGGGAGGATTTAGCAATGAAATGATTCCAGCAGGAGATTCTAATGACCACCATTGTACCCCCAAGAGGGGGGCAAGAAAAGCAACAACACGCAGTTGCTTCCTGGCTGGATATGGGAGAGTTAAGAGAGAGCTGAGCTGAAAGGGCTTTTAAAGGAACTTTATGCCCAGGTGACTCTGGGCAGGATACCAGCATTAACCTGCTTCCCAGCAGTGCCCAGAAAGCCTCTCCTTCACTGATACCTTCCTCAGACTCCAGCTTGCCAGAGTTCCCCAAGTCCTAGCTGTTTCTGGCTGACAGTCAATGTCCAAGTGCTCTAGCTGTGAGCTTAAAGATAAACATAGGAACACATAGGTCATTGGGAATATGAGCAGATAAACATACATTTCCAGGCTCTGTCAGAGTTGGGAGCCAAATCTCAGGGAGTAAATATGCAACTGACTTGTCTTTGGAGTGTGGGAGAAACCAAAGCTTGTGGCAAAGAGCTGATGGGCTACTCTGGGGATCAAAAGAGCAGAAGCCTTTCCCAGAAGGCTGTGGGGGAGATCAGCTCATTTTTGCAAAGCAGATGGAAAAAAATCACAGTAGAAATCTGGATCACGAATTTGAAATCTGATTATATTTATATATTTTCTGCTGCCAACTTACTGTGTGATCTTGAGCAAGTCGCTCTCTCTCTAAAATTCTCATTGGCTTGAGTGAGATATAAGATTCTTGGCAGATAGCTTGCTCCTGGGACTCGAACTTCCAATATGGGAATTGTAACTATGAAGCGAGAAGAACCACAAATATTGTGTTTCAAATAGTATGATATTTTAACATTTTAGTGAATATATCCAAATCACTACCATGGGGTATGATCAGAACTCATGGACTTCTGGAGTTTTATTTTGAGACTTAGGGAGATGGAAGAAAAATGGAAGCACTTGACTTATGGTGCTGGAAAGAAAATTGAAAATAGCATGGGACAGATTTGTTTTGAAAGTAGAGTCAGAATGGTCCTGAGAAGTGAGGATGCTAAGATTTTGTCTCACATATTTTGGACATGATATTAAGAGGGACCAGTCCCTTAAATCATGCTTGGTAAAGCAGCAGGGAAGCAAAAAAGAGGAAGACCCTTAATAAGGTGGAGTGACACAGTGGCTGCAAGAATGGGTTTGCACATCATTGCTATTGTGAGGCCATTCCAGGACTGAGCAATGTTTTGTTATACACTGGGATGCTATGACTCATAACTGACTTGGCAGCACCTAAAACAGCAATAATATGTTTTTTTTAAAGATGAAATGTACATAGGGAAGCTAGGGAGCACCAATACCTTTTAGTGCTAAATTTTCCTGCAGGTGTATTTCCAGGCTCATTCACTCCAGCTCTTGCTGGGGTTCCTTCTTCCCTGTTCTCAATAGAAAATGTACACTTTTGCCAAAAGTATTAAAAAGCATGGCATTTAGAGCTGTCTACCCAACCATGCCTCTTGGCTTGAGGAATCCCCATCAAATTTTTGTTTCTATTTCCTTCTGAAGAGAGGCTCTGTACTCAAGACTCAGAGCCAAGCTTGAAGAATGAAATTGTCAAGTGCCCACAAGCTGATACCCAGGGGATGTGATAGCAGATGTTTCTACAGATCCTGTGATGCTGGCTGTATTTATTCTTCCAGCTTATAGGCCCCTCCACCAGCCATATTACAGCTAATGAGATTCTTTAATCACAGGGGCTGATGGCCAATTGGCCACTTGGCTAATTAACTTCAAACTGAGCAGACTGGGGAGGGGTCAGTGGGTATAACTAGTAGGTCTAGCCTCAGCACTTCATTTCTGAGGGAAAGGAAAAGGGTTCATCCAAATTGGGTTGCTGTGAGTATAATCAGGGTGATTTTGTCCTCTTAGTTCCTTCCCTATCTGTTTTCAAGGAGGTTCAAAGTTATCTGAGGTTTCCAGAAGACAAGGGCAGGTTGTCATGAGTAGTACCACAACAGACAAAAGCAGTCTTTATATGGCAAGATAGGGAAATGAAAGGCATCCAAATTGGCTAAGAAGAAATAAAACTCTCTCTGTTTGCAGATGATATGATCCTATACATAGAGAACCCCAAATACTCAGTAAAAAAGCTACTAGACCTGATTGGAAGATTCAACAAAGTGGCAGGGTGTAAGATCAACATCTAAAAATCAGTTGGATACCTCCATAGCAACAATGACAGCATTGAAAAAGACATTAGAAAAGAAATACCTTTTACAATAGTCGCCCAAAGGATGAAATATTTAGGAATAAATGTAACCAGAGAAACAAAGGACTTATACAAAGAGATTTACAAAACACTACTACAAGAAACGAAAAGAGACTTACAAAAGTGGAAGAACATAGTATATTCCTGGATCGGAAGATGCAATATCGTGAAAATGTCAATACTACACAAAGCAATTTACACATATAATGCAATCCCAATCCAGATTCCAGCAACATTCTTCAAAGAGATGGAAAATACAATAACAAACTTTATATGGAAAGGAAGGAGACTCAGTATAAGCAAAGCACTGCTCAAGAAGAAGAACAAGGTTGGAAGTCACTCACTCCCCGATTTCAAAATCTACTACATGCTACAGTGGTCAAAACAGCCTGGTACTGGTACAATGAAAGAAACATTGATTAATGGAATAGAACTGAGAATCCAGAAATCAACCCATCCACACACAGTCAACTGATTTTCAACAAAGAGCCTAGGTATATTACATGAGGAGGAGTTAGTCTCTTTAACAGATGGTGCTGGCAGAACTGGAAAGTGATATGCAAAAGATTGAAACAAGACCTTTACCTCACACCCTATATAAAAACCAGCTCATCATAGATTAAAGACCTAAATGTGAATCCCCAAATTATGAAAGTCATCAATGGAAAAAATAGGGACAAATGTGAGGGCTCTAATACAGGGAATACACAGACTACAAAACATTTTGAAAATTACACAAACAAAAGTAGACAAAATAGGTAATTGGGTCATACTGAAAATTAAAAACTTATGTGCATCAAAAGACTTCACCAAAAGACTAAAAAGGGAACCCATAGAATGGGAAAAAAAAATCTTTTGCAATGACACATTGGACAAAGGACTTAATTCTAAAATATATAGGAAACAACACCTCTACAGGAAAAAGACAAATAACCCAATTAAAAAATGGGCACAGGACATTAACAGACACTTCACCAAGGAAGAGATCTGGGCAACCAACACACATATGAAGAAATGTTCATGATCAATAGCCATTTGTTGTTGTTGTGAAGTGAGATGCAAATCAAAACAACAATGAG
>NW_006408594.1:8235600-8236632 GCF_000296735.1 Chrysochloris asiatica
GTCAAGAGAACCCTATGAAGCAGTTCTTTTCTGAAACCCAGGGGGTTACTATGAGTCAGAGTTGACTTGTTATCAGCAGTTCGGGTTTTGGTTACTTAGATGGTTGGAATTCCTGGGTGGTGTAAGTTGTTAATATATTTGGCAAATAACTGAAAGATTGGAGGTTCAAGTCTTCCCAGAGGCATCTTGCAAAAAAATTCTGTTGATCTAATTCCCCCAAATCAACCACTGAAAATGCTATAGAGCACTCTTCTGTTAACACACATGGGGTCACCATGAGTTGGTCTCCGTTGATTTTTTTAATGTATGCAGTGATAACCACTTCCATTTATAATGAAGTTTACTGCTGGTCATACTAGGGTAGGTTTGACTTCAAGAGGGTAACAAACTGTCCACTGTACTAATTCAGGGCTGGGGACTTACTGTAGTATGAATATGTCCTACAGTGACAAGAGAGGAAGGCATAGGGATAGTTAGAGAAAAACAAGGCTTGATGCGCATAGAGCCAGAAATTAGCATGTGGAAAATTCCTCCAGTCATCAGAGGGTAAAAAATGTAAGTGGAGGAGTCATCTCCCATCAACATCTTATCACAATGCTAGTTGCCTTGCTCAGAAATATGCTTGATAATGCAGCATGCACAGTTATAAACACTGCATACTCTCTTTTTGGGTCTTTTTAAAGAAACAGAATTGTGGAAAATAAAGTCTATTATAATACTATGTTTGAAGGGCATACACTTGTAGTAGTACCAAAACCAGTGAGTGTATCTCTAATAGCAAATATATGAAGCCCATGTGGTAGGAGAATTTTGACTCTACTTATAAACAGTAATATGTTGCAGCTATTGTTAATTGCTATTCGAATGGCCTCCTACTCATGGTGACCCCATGCATAATGGAATAAAATGATGACCATCCTATGCCATCCCCGTGATCTATTGTGAATTAGAAAATCATAATGCGTAGTATTTTCAGTGCTGATTTCACAAGTGGCTCACCAGGCCTTTCTTGCTACTCTTAGTCTGTAAGTG
>NW_006408594.1:8237123-8253744 GCF_000296735.1 Chrysochloris asiatica
GCTCCGTGGGAGAAAGATGAGGCTTTCTACTCCCGTAAAGATTTACACCCTCGGAAACCCTATACAGGGTCGCTATGGGTAGGAACTGACTCGATGGCACATAACAACAACAACAATTACATACCATTAATTCTCTGATGTGTTTTTTTTTTTTTTGTATGTGTCACTTTAAAAAGTATATATATTTTTAAAAGTCCATTTTGAATCTAATTTTGCATTCTTTATTCTTATAAGGGGCCCTAGATAGTACAAGCTTCATAAAGATCATCAAGTGTGGCTCCATTCCAGTCCTTGGCTGTGAGCCCTGAAACCTCCCACAGTAGTCTGAAGCCCAGACTTGCTCCTGGACTTGCTCTGCAGCAAATCTTGACAGAGGTACGTTAGCGGCTTTCTTTCCTCTTGCCTACAGAGACCTGGGGAGAAGGGGAGTGCTTGGTCCTGGGATACTAAACCCCTGCATGACTTCTGGGGTCTCCTGCCCTCCTCAGAGCTTCCTTACTCCTTGCCTAAGTCTAGATCCCACAGCACAGAGGTGAAGCTTTAGTATTTGGAAAGCCAAAGTCCTTTCATCCAGTCATGTGTTTGTCTTCCCTACTTCACACTGCTCTCATTAGACGGACCTAGCCTTGGTCCATGGCCAGTCTAGGTCCAATCAGACCACTCACGCACCTGGGCCAAACTCTGGGATGGAGGAATGAATAATGGTAAAAATGAGAATCCTGTACTAATACCAGGAAACCTAAAGGACAAGGTCAGGCAGTGTGATGGGGCCACTCTTGGAAGTCAATCAAAGGAATAGGGGCACAGAGGAGGCAGCAGAGCCTCCTAAGTTTTTCAAAGTATGGATGATGATAGTACTACCTCTACCAGTACTGTGAAGACTGAAAACCTTGCAAACCCTATAAGGGGCCGTTATGAGTCAGAACCGACTTAACAGCACTTAACACAACAGATGACAGAAGCAGTCCTGGTATAGCACTCTAGGATAAGTTAAGTATTAGACTATCAACTGCAAGATTGGTAGTTCAAACCCATCAGCTGCTTCTTAGAAACCCAAATAGGGTCACTGTGAGTCAGAACTGACTTGATGTCACTTAGCAATAATAACAGCAACAGGTGATACAAACAATTCACACTAGACGGCTCACCTAACATTGGCATTTCAAAGCCCCCTAGCAGTACCATGGAAGAAAAACCCTGATAAGCTGCTTCTGTGAAAATGACAGTCAAGTAAACCCTGTGGAGCACATATGGGGTCACCATGAGTTGGAGTAGACCCGATAGCTACTAACAACCACCACCACCACTAAAATGATCTTCAGTGACAATAACAATGAGTTCCAAGAGGACAGGAACCACACTGTTCTTGTAAACCGGCCCATCTCCAGCATCTGTTCCAATACCTCGCACAGAGTAGGTCTTAGACAACAGATTGTGTTAACTGCATGAAATAGTATCTCAAGTGCTTACTAAGTGTCAAACACTGTGAAAAATATTCTTCATCCACTACTTCGTTGAAGTCTATATTAGTTTCCCACCACCAACTGGTGACTTCAAACAACAGAAATTCCTTTTTCTCATAGTCGCAGCAGTTGGGAGTCTGAAACCAAGGTGTGAATAGCACATGTGACCTACAAAAACTCTACATAAGAATCCTTCCTCGTCTCTTCTAGCATCTGGTGTCTGGCTAGGTTGGATGTTCTTGGCTTAAAGTCCCATCATTCCAATCTCTGCCTACATCATGGCATGGCTATCTTTCTGCATTCATATTTTATAATCAAAAGAAATCAGTCATTGGATTATAAAACCAAAATCAAACTCACTGCCATTGAGTTGATTCCCACTCAGAGCAACTCTTTGTTGTTGTTAGGTGTCGTGGAGTCAGTTCTTACTCAAGGAAACTCTATGTACAACAGAACACAATAGTGCTAAGTCCTGCACAGTGTTTACAATCTTATCCATGTTGAGCCCATTGCTGCAACTGTTGTCAATCCATCTTATAGAGGGTCTTCCTCTTTAACATTGACCCTCTACTCTGCCAAGCATGGTGTCCTTCTCCAGGGACTGGGTCCCCTGTACAAAAAAAGACTCATCACCTCTGCTTTTAAGGCATATTCTGACTGCTTCTAACAAGACAGATTTGTTTGTTGTAATGGATATTTACAACTGTCCCTTCTCATTTTGACTTTTGCCTTTTCATCAAATGAAGGTTCCCAAGCCTTTTTTCAATTTATATATCAAGATCAACGCTACCTTGAGGAGACAGCTCTTTCTCAGTCCTATTTTGAGTTCCTTCCGACCTGAGGAGCTCATTCTCTGGCACCTTATCAGACAATGTTCCACTAGTATTCATAAGATTTTCAGTGGGTAATCTTTCAGAAGTGGTCTGACTGTTCCTTCCTCCTCCTCTTTTTAGTCTGAAAGCTTTGCTGAAACCTGTCCACCTTGTATGACTTTAAGACCAGTGGCATAGCTTCCAGCATCACAGCAACATGAAAGCCATTACAGTGTGATAAAATGATAGATGAGTGATGAACTGAATGGAACTGCTCCATAGGGTTTTGAGGCTGTAAATACAGAAGCAGATCACCTCAATCTTTCTCCCTCATAGAAGCTGGTGGGCTCAAACCACCAAATTTTCTGTTGGTAGCCTGACACGAACTCACTATGCTCCCAGGATTCCTTCATTGGATTATGCCCCCTACCTTCATCCAGTTATGTTCTCAGTTTTAGCTAATTACATCTGCATATATCCTTATCAATGGAGAAAAGATTGAAGTTGTCAAGGACTTCATTCTTCTTGGATCAACTATCAACACTCGCGGAAGTAGCAGTCAAGAGATCAGACGACATATTGCACTGGGCAAATCTGCTGCACAGGAACTTTTTAAAGTGTTGAAGAGCCGAGATGTCAGCTTGAGGACTAGGGTGCGCCTGACCCAGGCCATTGTGTTTTCAATAGCCTCATATGGATGCGAAAGCTGGACAGTGAATAAGGAGGATCATAGAAGAATTGATGCCTTTGAGTTGTGGTGTTGGGGGAGAATACTGAAAGTGCCATGGACTGCCAAAAGAACCAATAGATCTGTTTTGGAAGAAGTGCAGCCAGAGTGCTCCTTGGAGGCCAGGATGGCTAAGCTTCGTCTCTCCTACTTTGGACATATTGTCCGGAGGAAACAATCGTTGGAGAAGGATGTCATGCTGGGTAGGGTGGAGGGTCAGAGAAAAAGAGGAAGACCCCCAACGAGATGGATCAGCCAGGTGGCATCATTGATGGACTCAAGGGTGGCAGCAGTAGTGAGGTTGGCCCAGGATCGAACATTGTTTCATTCTGCTGTGCATGGGGTCACTATGAGTCGGTTCCGACTCGATGGTACCTGACAACAACAACAACATATCCTGTTTTTAAACAAAGTCATATTTTCAGACTCTGGAAGGGAATCTTTTTATTGGAAGTGGGAGGGAGTGACTAGTGTTTACCACGTGCAAGGCATTAAAAAAATAAAAATACTCTTCAGATGCCATCTCATGTAAATATCACAATGATCCCAGGAAGATGGTGACAAAGAGTCCTGCTTTGTAGATGAAAATTCTGTCTCTAATGGAGGAGTCACCACGTGTCCAAGGTCCCACAGACAGTGGAGATAAAAACTGTAATGCACAGTGTATACTTGCATCATGCTAAGCCTTGATAATTGCCTTCTCCATCTCATTCCCTGTTCCTGGGTGGTGCAAATGGTTAATGTACTTAACTGTTCAGGTTGGAGGTTTCAAGACAGACCTGGTTTTCTATATCTGAAAAAAAATAATAAAGTAAAACCATTGACGCTTATGGAGTAATACTCTTCTCTGACACACATGGGGCAACTAAGAGTTGGAGTTGACGTGACAGGAAGTGCTTTTTGCATTCCTCACTTGCCATCCTTAGCCAAATCCCAGCCCATTTGTGAGGGCCCAGGGACCCAGGAGTCTTCTGCCTGCAGAGACAGGTGCTCTGGAAGAACTGCTGGCTCGCAATTGTTTGGCCATAGGCTGGACTTGCTACTTAGACTGTCTCAAGGACTGGCTGGATGTTCTCTGCTTCTCAAATTAGAGTTCATTTAGCAACTAAGACTGAAGTCATAGAGTGTGGCCAGGCTGTCCTCATAACAGTTCTAACCTCATGCCTTCCTGCCATCTGCCAGGGTGAGTATCAGTTCATATTCAGCTTTCTCCTCCTCTCTGCCATGTACTGTTCAAGTATTCTCAGTGTTTTTAAATTTTCTTCCCTCTACAGACATAACAAACTTCATTTCTCATACTTCGGACATATTGTCAGGAGGAATCAGTCGCTGGAGAATGTGATCATGTTTGGTAAAGTAGAGTGTCAGAGAAAAAGAGGAAGACCCCCAGCAAGATGGATTGGTCAAGTGGCAGCATCAATGGGCTTACGCGTGGCAACAATTGTGAGGTTAGCACAGGACCAGGCAGTGTTTCATTCTATTGTGCATAGGGTTGCTATGGGTCAGTACCAACTCTATGGCACATAACAACAACAAACAGACAACAACTTCCAGAGTCAGGAGCTGTATAATGTTTCTTCCAATATCCTCTGTGCCCTGTACAGAATTCCATGTGTCCAGATATTACCATTTTAACAGGATGGTTCAAACCTCGGTTCTGCCTCTTATTGGCCATTAATCTTGAGCAAATGGCTTAATATCTGAGTTCTCCATTTTCTCAACTTTAAAATGGGAGAGGGTGTTTGATAATAAACCACATAGTTTCTCTCTCGGTGACTTTGACTCATGGTGATTCCATGTGTATCAGTATGGAATTGCGCCTCAAAGGGTTTTCAATGGCTGATTTTTCTGAATTGGATTATCAGTCCTTTCTTCTGAGGTGTACCTAGGTGTTCTAGAGCCTCAAATCTTTTCTTTAGCAGGCAAGTGTGTTCATCATTTGCATCAACTATGGACTCTGTATGATAATTGTTAGTAGCTATGATGGTCAATGCTATGTGTCAACTTAGCAATTTGACAGACAATATATAATCATCTTCCATTTCATGACCTAATGTGAGCAGCCAATCAGCTGAACGGGGAGTTTCCATGGGTGTGGGGACTTTTCCAGAATATTAATAAATACTCTGGCAAAGCCCTATCTTTCTCAACCCTGCACTCTTCTTATGGCTGACCTCAGGATCGGGTGATTTGAGAAGACTTCAGCCTGCTACTTTTCCAGTAGATTTTTGATTCATCAACATCTGTGATAATGTGAACCCTCTGATGCTTTCAGCTTACTGCCTGACACATGGCTCTAAGACTGGCTCTGTCCGAATTATGGCAGGGTAGTGGTTATAAATTGGGCTGCAAACCACAAGGTCAGCAGTTCAAAATTACCAGCTGTTCCATGGGAGAAAGAGGAGGCTTTCTGCTCCTGTAAAGATTTACAGCCTCAGAAACCCTGTACAGGGTTGCTGTGCGTTGGAACCAACTCCATAGCACATAACCAACCAACACACTTCTACATCCTTCTCTAGACTTGTACACATTAAGGGAGAATTGGGGCTCTATGGATCTTCCCAGCAGGGACTTTTCCACACCTTTTATCCTTTGCTTTGCCAGGCAATAACTTATTTCTAAAATCCATTAGATCAGCTAAGAGAGAGAAAAAATAATAAACCAAAACAAACTGATCACATTGCAGCTAAAAGCTTTTTCTCCCTTTATAGCTCTTTTTAAATGTGATAGACAGAAAGCTTCATAATTCTCCAGTAAGCCAAGAGTTTGATTAAAATAATCCCAAGGAGAAGGGGGAGAGTATAGCTTGCCCACTCACGTGCCATGTGGTGGCTAGAGTCAGGCTCCCTTAATCCCCTTGTGTATCACCTCTCTCCAAAGCAGAAGGTGGAGGTCAGCAACTGCTATCCTTGAGCAATCTGATATCAGGGCTCTGGCCTTCCCATTCTGAGACACATTCCAGTCCTCTAACTCCCCTGAGAATTGTGTACAACTGAGGGGTGGGAGGATGTTTTAAAAACTGAGAAAGCAAAACGAAAAGCTTAGGAAAGATCACTTACCTTATGTCCTTCCTCCTGAGTACCCACGTGCCATATTAAGACATGGAAGAGGCAGAATGACTGGTTTAGAACATGAAGGCAGAATACTGGATAGGTATACACAGGTAACTCTGAAAAAGGTATTTTCAGGTTTATGCAGTCCAAGCTAGCTTCTTCTAAGGAAGTAGTATGTCATCAAATATACCACTGATGTTTGCCATCTCCTTTATGTATGCCAGGCATCTGGCTCAGTGAGCTCTTTGAAAATAATCAAAGCAGTAAAATTAATGCCCAACATTTATTGAATATCTATGTAAAGCATTCAGTGCAATCTTGAACTATCTATTGTCTCATTTATTCATCTTAATAACCCTGGGAAACTGTTTACGAGTCCAATTTTGCAGTTGAAGAAACTGAGGCTGAGACAAGGTAAGTAGTTTGTTAATGCTTATAAGGAGATTAGATGGTAAATGCAGAATTTGACCCACATTTGTCTGGAACCAGAACCCTTACTACATTACTTAATTTCAGGTTCTATATGAGCTGGATACTGAGGTTGAGAGTGGTCACCAAGATAAGAAAGAGCCAACATTTGATCAATTTCTACTCTGAACAAGCCCTGTGCACAGTGTTTAATGTCTGTTATTGCATGTGGTTCTTGGAGAAACTAGAAGAAAGAGGATTTCTATTTCAAAGAACAGATGAGGGGATTCAAGCTCAAAGAAGTTAAGTACTTTTTCCAGAGTCATAGAGTAGGGCCACACAACAGATATGTGAGATGGGATTTTCATTGAGGTCTGCCCTTCTGAAGTCTCCTTATTTTAGAGTCAGATTGATAGGCATAGAAAAGGTCATAAAGTCAGGGAGATTGAACATGCAAAAAAGGGCTCAGTGTGGAGCAAAACTTGCTGGGCAGGAGGGGCAGGGATCCAACCAGGCAGGTGAAACCTGAGGTGAAGGGCATGGAGACACATCCAGCTGGGGTTAACAGAGGGGAGGTACCTGGGATTGAGCACAGGGCAGGGGACACTAGGACAGGTGCATGCCCACCTAGGTAGGGCCAGCTTTCTCAACCTGAGAGCTACTGTTATAAATGGAATTGTTCCTCTATCCCACTCAAATATGTATTGGAAGCCTAATCTTTATACCTATGGATGTAATTCATTTGGGAAGTGGGTTTTCTTTGCTATGAACGTGAGGCCCTATCAGTGTGACATGTGTCCTAAATCCAATTACTTTTGAGATATTAGGAACAACTCAGACACAGAGAAGCAAACACAAATCAGCTGAGGGGAGATGTCATGTGAAGATGACCAAGGCTGAGGATCAACCAGGGTCACAGAAGATGAACATGACACCAGGATCTTCCCCTCAAGGCAACAGAGAACTGAGGCCCTGAATTAGGACTTTAAACCTCCTATCATGTGAAGAGTCCTTGTATGACTCTGTAGGATAAGCACTGGATGACAAAGTTGGTGGTTCAAACTCACCAGGTACTTCTCAGAAACCTTATACAGGGTCGCTATGAGTCGCCTACTTGACAGCACTTAACAACAACAGTCTTGTGAGAGGAAGTGTTGGTGGTAGGCAGAGAGGCTGCTCTAAAATGACTAAAGCACCTTGCATTAAGACACTCCTTCTCTTTAGTTCATTTGCATTCCCGATCTCCTCACTGAGAGCTCTCCAAGGTCATTACCATGGGCATTTTCTCTTGCAGGGACCTACTTTATCCCATTATGGCTATTGCTTTCCATTTTCCAAAGGTAACGGATGTCTTAATTCTGCCTCATTTTAAGCTGAACCCTGGGAAAGACTCAGCAAATTATGGGGTCAGGGCTCTTCTCTTGAGTCTACCTCCCAAATTTCATCCACCTTCAGTTGCCATAGAACTCTCCATCATCATTACCAGTCTGAAGTGACCCATTAGCTAAATAACACATCAGCATAGATGGCTTTCTCCGAAACATGCCACTTAGTGAGCATTTCCGCCTAGCCTTGGGCCCTAAAGAGTGGGAGACCAGAAGGATAAGTTTCAGTGGGAGGCACTGTGGTCTTTTAGAAGCCAACTAGATTCTCGTCCTCATTAAACAATTTCTCATCTACTTATTCATAGAAAAAGTTTTATTCTAGTATCTCCTAAGTGCCAGACAAAGACACTGCCTTCAAGTATTTTAAAGTCCTGTAGTAAAGATACTTTAGGCTTGGTGTTCTTAGCTGTCATTGAGTCTGTCTCCAACTCATGAACAACAGAAAGAAACGCTGTCTGGTTCTGCATCATCCCACGTTGGTTTCACACCAGACTGCAATGATCTGTAGCATTTTCACTGACTGAAAGGTAAAAGTGATCACCTTTCTACTTCTTCCTACTCCTTAGTCTGGAGATTTTAAAAAGTACTTGTGTTTTTTTCAATAAGGGAGTTAAAGGAGCTCAGAGGAAAATAAATCTACTCTAGTTTGGAGAAGAGCAAGGAAGTCTTTGTGGGAAAGTTAGCTTGAATATGTCTGCTGCAATTAGCTCTTTAACAGGTTAAAGAGCAAAAATGTCACTTTGATGACTAAGGTATTTTCAACAGCTTAATATATGTGTGCAAGCTGAGTATTGAATTAGGAAGACTGGAAAAGAACTGATGCATTTTAATAATGGTGTTGGCAAAGAATATTGAATGTGTCATGGAATGTGTCATGAAGAAGTACAGTCAGATTATTCCTTGGAAGCAAAGATGGAAAGACTTTGTCTCATATACTGTGGACAACATAAGGAACCAATCCATGAAGAAGAACATCATTCTTTGTAAATTACAGGGTCATTGAAGACTCTCTGACTTTACAAAAAAAGAGGAAGACTCTCAGAGAGGTAGATCGGCACATTGGCTACAACAATGGGCATACACAAAAGAATGCTCCTGAGATTCTGAGAATGACTGTGCTCATTACGTTGTATGAGTACACGAGTTGCTATGAATTGGAGCCATGATGATTACCTAGCAACAACAGTAATTTTGGAGGGCTCTATATTCCTCACAAAATTCTTGTAAGGTGGATATCCATTTTTACATATGTGGAAGCTGAGACACAGAACAGTTAGGCAACTTACCTAAGGTTACTAAACCAAACCTATTATCAATGAGTCAATTCCAATCCATTGTGACTCTACATAGGGTTTCAAAGACTATAAATCTTAACAGAAACAGACAGCCTCATCTTTCTTCTGTGAAGTGCCTGGTGTGTTTGATATGCTGACCTTATGGTTAGCAGCTAAATGCCTAACCTACAGTGTCACCAGAGCTCCTTATCTAAAGTTGTGTGTTGTTGTGGTGTGCCATTAAGTCAGTTCTGACTCATAGTGAGCCTGTATAAGATTTGTTAAAAGCAGGTGATGGGTTTGAGGTGCAAAACTTGCAGTTAACAGTCCAATGCTTGTCCTATAGCACCACACCAGGATTACTGCTTAAGGTAACACAGTATAAAAGAGAAAAGAACACATCCCCACCTTTACTGCCAATAAGTAGACAAGGTTTAACATATGCTGAGTCCATATTATATGTCAGGCACTATTCTAATCTCCAGGGGAAAAAATGAGACTCTCTGCTCCTATCAAGATTTACATAGCCTTGGAAATACTATAAGCAGTTCTATTTTGTCTTATAAGGGTTACTATGAGTCAGAATTGGCTTGATGGCAATGAGTCTTCAAAGCTCCATCTATTCACCTAACTTGATGTAACTTCCTTTCAAACTCATCACAACCTTATGACAACTAAAAAATTCAAACTCATTGCCTTCAAGTTGATTTTGACTCACAGAGACCCTATAGAACAGAGGCGAATTGCCCCCATGAGATTACCAAGTCTGTAATCTTTACAGAAGCAGACTGCCACATCTTTCTCCCATGGAGTGACTGGTGGTTTCAACCTGTTGACCTTTCAGTTAGCAGCTTAGCACTTAACCACTTTGCCACTAGGCCTTCAAACGGGTACAAAATGGTTCAGTCATAGCATAGGGAAAGTATGATGGTGTATGCATTGCATAGCAACTAAACCTCTTGCACATCAGATTTTGAACTGAGTAGGAAACAGGCAACGGTGCCCTGTTTAAAGATGTTGGCTGCCCATACCACTTTGTAAGTGTGCCATCCTCCACAGTCTTACCAATAATCCAATTTCCTACATCGGGAGTCTGGGAGACTGGGTTATTGGCAAACTGATGGTGCTGTAGGGTAATTGTTGGAGTTGGTTCCAACTCACAGTGACCCTGTACAGGGTTTCTGAGGCTGTAAATCTTTATGGGAGAATAATTACTTGACTGCTAACTGCAAGGTTGGCTAAATGTTCCATGGGAGAAAGATGGAGCTTTCTGATCCTGTAAAGATTTGCAGTTTCAGAAACCCTATACGGGGTCCCTAGGAGTTGGAATCAACTCAGTGGCAGTGGGTTTTTATTTTTTATTTTTCCTACTTTGAGGAGGCAACTCTGCCCCAATCCTAATTTGAGTGCCTTTCAGCCTGAGGTTCTCATCTTCAAGCACTATGCCAGATAATGGTCTTCTGCTATTCATAAGATTTTCACTGGCATTTATTTACTTATTTATTTAAGAAGCAGATTGTCAGGTCCTTCTTCCTAACCTATCTTAGTCTGGAAGCTTCACCAAAACGTGTCCACCATGAGTGACTTTGTTGACATTTAAAATACAGGTACCACAGCTTCTAGCATCCCAGCAACTTACAAGCTATTACAGTATTGCACACCAACAGACAAGGTCAAAATCTGAAGCACAAAAGATTGGGTTGGGAAAAAAAAAAAAAAGATTTGGATGCAATGCTGTATATGTGCTTCTCTTGTGTCTGTTGGCCATGGCAGAGCCATTTCTAACTGGTTTGAAGCCCTGCTTTAAACTTACCACGTAGGCTCTCATTGCAGCCTTACTCTGACATTGAGAGATGTTAATGACATGACCAAGGAACTGGAGTTCACAAGTGAATCTACTGTCTTCTTGTCAGTTGCAATGCTTACGGAGGGCAGGAGACCCACCTAGGAGATATTCAAGAAGCTAAACTGAAACACTTTGTGACTGAAGGTGCGGCAGGGGCTGAATGGGTAGAAGCCAAGGTTTCTTTTAGGTTTTGTTCAGTTTCCTCTCTCGACTTTGGAGAAGGAGAACAGATGTGGTGGTCACAGTGAGCTATCTGGGGCGTTGGGAACAAAACTGAACCAGTCTAGGACCCAGGGACTGAGTACTCACAGAAAAGGCAAATTAGTATGGGTTTACTGTTGATTAGGATAAGCACAGGACTGAGACCAACAAACAAGACTAGTGGTTCAAACCCAACAACTGTTCCTCGGAAATCCTATACAGGGTCACTATGAGTCAGAACTGACTTGACGGCACTTGGTAACAGCAACAACTAATCTGTGGTGGATATTTTCACATTTGAAGCTACACATTGTTACAGGTTAGTAAGTAAGCACAAGTAAGCCTGTGCTTATCTTGCTTATTGAGTACTCCATTCCTGTCAGGAATTGTAAATGTGAAGAGGCTTTAAGTCTGTAGAAAAGTGCTGCAGGGTTGGAATAGACAGATGCCAGCCAGACCTGGAAGCAAAATGTTGGGTGTGGTGATTAAATATGAAAAATGTCACTACAGATTAGTAAGTAAGCACAACTCAGTCCACGCTTACCTTGCTTGTTGAGTAGTCCGGCACTGCTGGAAACCTGAAGGCTGGCTCTGCTATGCACGCAACTGCTGACATCAGGCAAGTCATGTTTACTTCAATAAGTCTGCTTCCTCATCTGGAAAATAGAGAAAATAAGATCTGCTTCCCACTCACTTCATGTCAGTATTCTTCAGATAGAAGACTGAGGTAGGCAGAATACCATGTCTCAAATGCTGTTGGGGAAAGCCCAAGCATGAATGACTGCTACCTGGAAAATTCATTCATTCATCCACTCACTCATTCTTTATGAAATTACATGTTCGGACTGCAAAGCTGTTTGAACCACAAGGTCAGTGGTTGCAGCTCACCAGCTTCTCCTCGGAAACCCTATACAGGGTTGCTATGGGTGGGAATCAACTCAACAGCACTTAACAACAACAACAACAATAGCTACAAGGGGGTTTTCCATCAACTCTCTCAAAGCAGAAATTCCATTTGAGTAAACAATTAAGTGAACACCCATAATAATAGCTAAATTCTGATCTATTAAGGATGGTCTTCCATTGTAAACAAATAAATAAATATTCTTAGATTATTCATTCTAAACATGACTATTGAATTTCTGGGAGTCATTGGATGGTGCAAACGGTAAAACTGTCATCTGCTAACCAAAAGACTGGAAGTTTGAATCCATCCAGAAGCACCTGGGCAGAAAGACTCAGTGATCTAGTTACTAAAAATCAGTCATTAAAACCCGGTAGAGCACAGTTCTACTCTGACATACATGAAATTGCCATGAGTCATGCCTTGGAATTCACATTAACAGCAATTGGCCAACAAGTTAACTGAATGCTGATGATCCCGCCAGCTATGTGCTAGGCATGGAAGGATCTCAGAGAAAGATCTAGAAAGCCCTTGAAAAGATGCTAAGGTGGTTGAGGATATAAGAGGGAGATTCACAAAGATTGATACAGCAAATGGAAACAACTGAAATTGTCATGAGCCTGATAAGAGTTATATGGACCGTATAAGTAGTAAGCTCCAGAGAGATTCAGAAGAGAAAAAGAAGCCAATGTGGTTTGAATGACTAGAAAGATATATTAGAGGTGGTATTTTGGGGATCCTTACAGGGAGACCATGATTTGAGCAGATAGAGGAGAGGAGAGAGCTTCCTGGCAAGGACAGGACATTCTGGGAGCTATCCCCTTACAATTATCCTTTTTATGTGAGCAGGTAAAAGATCAGACTCCAAATTTTCTTCATATTTAAAGGGAGAGAGAAAGCTGAGCAAGCCAAACTAGAACAGCAGCTCCAGGGATTTGGGAATTTGGCAATATAATGTGTTCAAGAATTTCCTACTAGAAGAAGCAAGATCATTAAAAAGACAGGAAAGAAAGACCAAAATGGATATCCAAAGAGACTGAAACTTGTTCTCCAACATTTGTTGTTGTTGTTGTTGTCATTAAGGGGCCTTCAAGTTGTTTTCAACTCATAGCAACCCAGAGGATTAACTGGTGAGTTTGAACTGCCAGACTTGTGGATAGCAGGCCAGTGCTTATATTATAATGCCATAACAGGATTCCCAGAGAAGAGATGCAAGACTGAATGGAAGAAATAAGGAAGTAAAAGATTTGAACAGAAAATTTCAAAGGGTAACATCATAACATAAAGATAGTATTATGATGAAATGTGCAAAGACCTATACTTAGAAAACTAAAAAGGAAGAACATGCTCAGCATTTCTCAACCTGAAAGAGCTGAAGAAAAAAATTCAAAACTCATCTTGAAGTACTGAAGGATTCTACAGGAAAAATGTTGAATGATGCAGACAGCATCAATAGATGATGGAAGGAATACACATAATCATTATACCAAAAAGAAACTGTTGATGTTCAACAATTTCAGGAGGTTCCATATGATCAAGAATCAGTGCTATTGAAGGAAGACATTCAAGCTACACTGAAGGCACTGATGAAAACACAAGGTTCCA
Source organism: Chrysochloris asiatica (assembly GCF_000296735.1). Classification (NCBI taxonomy): domain Eukaryota; kingdom Metazoa; phylum Chordata; class Mammalia; order Afrosoricida; family Chrysochloridae; genus Chrysochloris; species Chrysochloris asiatica. The sequence continues at coordinate 8,250,802 of NW_006408594.1, forward strand.
GGAATTGATGGAATGCAAATTGAAATCTTTCAACAAACTGATGAAACACCAGAGGCACTCATTCATGTAAGCCAAGAAATATGGAAGATAGCTACTTGGCCAATGGATTGGAAGAGATCCATATTTGCGCACGTTCCAAAGAGAGGTGACTGAATGGAGTTTGGAAATCATCAAACAATATCATTAATATCACATGCAACTAAAATTTTGCTGAAGATAATTTAAAAACAACTGTAGGAGAACCTTGATAGGGAATGCCAGGAATTCAAGCTGGGCTCAGAAAAGACATGGAGTGAGGGATATCACTGATGATGTCAGATGGATTTTGACTGAAAGCAGAAAACTCCAGTAAGATGTTTACCTGTGCTTCATTGACTACGCAAAGGCTTTTGCCTGTGTGGATCATGTCAAGCTATGGACAACATTGTGAAGATTGGGTATTTCACAATAATGAATTGTGCTCATGAGAAACCTGTACATAGTCCAAGAGGTGGTTGTTAAAACAGAAAAGGGGATACTGAATGGTTTAAAATAATGATGGATGTGGACCAGGTTGTATTCTTTCACCATATGTATTATATTTGTATACTGACAAATAATCTGAGAAGCTGGATTATATGAAGAAGGATGAAGGAAGACTCATTAACAATCTGCAATATATAGATGGTATAGCTTAGCTTGTTAGAAGTGCAGAGAACTTAAAATACTTACTGATGAAGATCAAGGACTACAAGTTTCAGTTTGGATTGCAGCTCCATGTGAAGAAAACAAAAATCCTCACCACTGGACCAATAAACAATATCGTGATAAATGGAGAAAAGATTGAAGTTGTCAAAGATCTCATTTTATTTGGATCTTCTACCAACACTCATGGAAGCAGCAAACAAGAAATCAAATGATGTGTTTCATTGGAAAAATCTGTTGCACAAGATTTCTTAACAATGTTCAAGAGGAAAGATACCAGTTTGAGGACAAAGTTGTGCCTGATTCAAGTCATGGTATTTTCAATATCCTCATATGCATGTGAAACCTGGACAATGAATACAGAAGATCATAGCAAGATTGATGCATTTGAAATATGGTGTTGGAGAAAAATATTGAAAGTGCCATGGACTGCCAGGAGAACAAACAGATTTGTCTTGGAAGAGTACATTCAGTATGTTCCTTAGAAACCATGATAGTCTCACATACTTGTTATCAGGAGGAACTGAAGAAGGACATCATGCTTGGTAAAGCTCAGGGTCAGTGAAAAAGATGAAGACCTCAATATGATGGACAGGTACAGTTCTAGCAATAGTAGGCCCAAGAGTAACAACCATTGTGAATATGGCAATATGTTGTTCATAGGGTCATTGTGAGTTGGAACTCTAGGGTACCTATCAGTAACAACAAGTGTGTTTGTTTCTCCTCTGCCTTTCCCCCTCCCCCATCTGTCAGTTTGTCTTACTGTGTTGTTTTCTGTGTTGCTGTGATATTGGAAGCCATGCCACTGGTGTTTCAAATACCAGTATGGTCACCTATGGTGGACAGGTTTCAGCAAAGCTCCACACTTAAGAACAGATTAAGAAGAAGGAATACGTGGTCCACTTCTGAGAGATCAGACACCAAACATTTTGTGAATATAAGTGAAACATTGTCTTATATAGTGCCAGATGATGAGCCCCTCAGGTTGGAAAGCACTCAATATACAACTAAAGAAGTTCCAGTTTTGTTGGCAGCAGAGACAGCCAGGTAGGAAAGGCTCCATGGGAGAGGGATTGAAAACCCAGAGAAGCAATGCTCATGGAACAACACCAGAGCTCTGGATCTAGCATAGGTGCAGGGCGTCAGTTTCCCACATTCACAAGTGAAAAAAATGATGATATAAAGGAAAATATTGTGAGTTAGGAATTTCTGGATACGGAACTCCCTCTGTAGCCACCCCGCCAGGGTGGAGTTCAGAGAGCGGGGCTACAGCAACACCAGCACAGGGAACCAGCGCTAAAAGCAGTGCAGTGACATTTGCAAATGGAAGTGTGAGGGGTTCTATACAATTTTTCCTCCTGTTCCCTGTCAGGCCTTCTTTGCCCAGCCCAGATGCCGTCATGTGGGTGGGTGCACACTGCCCCGCCCCCTCCCCCCCCAAAAAAAAAGTCCTGCACTGACCCCAAAGTTTTCCCATGGTACAGAGAGAAAGAGCTTGGTGGCAACTTATAACATCAGCCTCGGGGTCACAGACCTAAAATTAACTTGCGCAGGACCCTTTACTTTGGCCTATCTATCAAGAAAAAAGCAGGCCCGTCAGGACTGACAGACAAACCATAGAACAATCTGTAAAACTCCAACATAAAAGGATGCAACTGTCTTGAGAATTACACTGTGCACACACAGATACCTAACTGACCTTCAGAGACAAAAATAGGGAACGATCTTTCTCCCACTAACTTCTCAATATCTATCTGTACAACCTCCATGGTGGTGACTAGAGGAGGGGTCTGGGAGAGAAGACAACTCCACCCACTGCTGGAGGCCTCTATGGTACACATACACTGACTGTGTAGCAAGAAGACTAGACAGTCGGCCACAGTTTTTTGTTTCAAAGTGATGGTTTTGGTCTCTGTTTTTATATTGCTTCTGCTTTTGGTCCTTTTGATCACACATTTTTCCTGGCAGTGAGATCTTTCTCTCCCTACATTACCCAAGAAGAGACAGCAATCGTGGCCATACACCCAAGTGACAAGCATACCCCATAATATTCCAGGATTGAGGCAAAAGCCAATAGCAGATGTTAAGCATTACATGCAAAAAGGGAAGCCCATCTCCTGATCATATCCACCAGGAGACACCCAGTAAGCTTAATAACACAACAAACATCCATTTAAGCATTAAAAAACCTACATAACTGCTGGAAATGACAAACAAAAGATCTCAACCACAGCAAACGATCTCAAAACATGTCCAAAA
>NW_006408594.1:8256380-8258361 GCF_000296735.1 Chrysochloris asiatica
ATAACAAAAGAAGAAATTGATCAGGTCATTAAAAATCTCCCAATCAAAAGAAGTGTAGGCCCAGATGGCTTCACGGGTGAGTTCTACCAAACAATCAAGGAAGTGCTGTCACCAATTTTACTCAAATTATTACAAAATATAGAAGATGATGGAAAACTCCCTAACACAATTTTATAAAGCACACCTAACCCTCATACCAAAACCAATGAAGGACATAAGTGAGAAAGGAAACTACAGACCAATATCCCTCATGAACATAAACGCAAAAATTCTCAACCAAATCCTAGCCAACAGAATCCAGCACCACAACAAAAAAATAATACATCATGATCAAGTGGGTTTCATAAAAGGGATACAAGGATGGTTCAACATTAGGAAAGCAATCAATGTAATCCACCACATAAATAAGAAAAAGGAAAAGAACCACATGATCATATCAATTGATGCAGAAAAAACATTTGACAAAATCCAAAATCCATTCCTGATAAAAAAGAGCTCACACTAAAATGGGGAAAAATTATATATATATATATATTGTTGATCATCAGGATGTATGGGATGAGAGGAGGGGAAGGAAGGAAGGAAAGATACAGCACAGGGTAAGGAACAGACACAGGATAGCTTGGGTGTGGGGGCGAGGGGGCAATACACAAGAAGGGGGAGAGGAATGGAAGAACAAGGCTGATGGGAGAACAGTTAAGCAGGGTCTCATGGGCTAAGTGGGGCAGGTGTAAATGATGATGTATGCACAACCTTAGAACAACAAGGCTCTGGGATACAGGAATCAAGACACGGTTTGAAGGGATAAAAGAGGGGAATAGTGTTAAGATGCTTGGCTGTCTTTTGAAGCTTGGTTTCCCTTGCCAGAGAAAGGAATAGCCAGAATCATCACTACAGAAAGCTTGTAAGTCTGTCTTCAGCCTATAACTGATTGGAATACCTTAAAGGGGGCTAGAAGTTGCCCAGTTAAAGAGGCTTCCTGTGGAGCCTTTACATTGCACAAGACCATAGGTGGAATCCAGAACCCTACCCAGAACTGACTGAGGTAGATAATTTCCACAGGAAAGGATGAGTAGACCAGCCTGGAGCAGCTAGAATAACAGATGCTATTCTTCAAAGAAAGACCGGCAGGAAAAATCCAAAACAATAATGGCAGTCTGAATGATTACTACAAGAACAAGTAAGCTTTTCTCCTGGGAGCCATCGAGGCAAGTGATCGGAACTCCTCAGAGCAAACCCCCTTCCAAGACTGAGACTTAAGGGGAATACATGAACAAACATGTGGTCTAGCTGGTGACCATATTGGTCACTGATAAGGGAAGAGGGGGAAAAACAGCAATGAAGTTGTGAGCTAAGCCTGACCACATTCAATAGACCCCCGTGAACCCGGGTGGAGAACTGGATGACCAGCAGCATGGCAAGACCCGGGGACTCCTGGTCCCAAAGGCAGTGACATGGCCACAGAGGACTAGAGTGCAGAGTGAAGTGTCCAGCTGATATGAAGTGAGGGGAGATACACAAGAACACCCATACTTGCAGATAGTACCCACTTGACCTGGCTTCGATGGCTGGATGATCAGAACTTGAGTAGAAGAAGAAGAAGAGGGAAAAAAAAAAGAAAAAAGAGTAACCTGCTACAATTTGATGAATTTTACATATACTTATGGATGTAATAGCTCAAAAAAGGGAACAAATCTTTACAGCGCGGATCACTCCCAAGTCCTCAGTATACAGGGTTGACAGGGATGGGCAACATAGACATTAGCTACCCAAAATGGGATAAGGCACGAAGTGACTAGCTTACAAGCTTTCAAAAGAGAGTATAGTTCCAAATAGGGAGAGGGAAAGGTAGAATCACCACTGAATGACTTCCAATCTGTTGGGACCGGGTTGGCGAAAGGAAATGGGCATAAGACTCTTGTGGTACAATAGTGAATAATTGCCATCAGGTCTGACTGTGAGGCTAGGAAATATAGAGGTA
>NW_006408594.1:8258760-8263134 GCF_000296735.1 Chrysochloris asiatica
GAGGAAGTGCTGACTCTTAAAAACAGAATCAATGTGGATGGAGCAAAATTTTTGGGACCTTAGTTTGCTGTTGTGACATGACTCAAAATGGGAAGAAACAGCTGCAAACGTCCATTAATAATCAGAATGTGCAATGTACAAAGAATGAACCTAAAAACTGAAAGTCATAAAAAATTGAAATGGGTTGCATCAAGATCAATATCATAGACTTTAATGAGTTGAAATGGACTGGCAGTGGTCATTTTGAATCAGACAATCATATGGTTTACTATGCCAAAATCATTAAAAATAGAGACAGATTCATCACCAAATAGAACATTTCAAGATCTGTCTTGAAAAGCAAGGTTGTCTGTGATAGGATTGTATCTATACACCTACAAGGAAGATCAGTTAACATAACTATTGCTCAAATTTATGAACCAACATCAAAGCTGGTGATAAAGAAACTGAAGAATTTTACCAATTTCAGATTGAAACTGATCAAACATGCAACCAAGCTGCATTGAAAATGACTGGTGAGTGGGATACCAATGTTGTAAACAAGAGGAAGGATCATATCTGGAAAGGTTGAACTTGGTGGTAGAAATGCTGCGGAAGATTGTAAGATACAATTTTGCAAGACTAATGACTTTTTCATTACCAATACCTTTTTCCCCCCAGTATACATGTATTAAGCAGTTAGTGTGAGCTGATATTATTAACGTTTTTGTTGTCTTACATCTATTGTTTTTGTTATTAAGTTACTTTGGTTCTGACTCAGCCACTTGTATAGAGTTTCTAAGGAACAACTGGTGGGTTTGAACTGCTCACCTTGTGGTTAGCAATCCAGTGTTTATCCTACAGCTCAACTCCATTGTTATTGACGTTGTTCAGTACCACTGAGTTGGTTCTGACTCATAGCATCCTGTATAAGGATTTTGAGGAGTGGCTGGTGAATTTGAATTACTGACATTGCAGTTCAGTACTTATCCTACAGCACCACATCAGGTCTTTAGGACTCCCTTAGGTAATATGGAACTGCTAATTCCCATGTCCCTGTAAACAACTTAGCATTGACAACACCTTTTCTTAGTAGGAAGATCCAAATGGGCAGTGCAGCTAGCTATTCTCTTTTGATTGTTCTAGCTCCTCCTCTGGCAGGAGGTGGTATTGACTCAAGAAACAATCCACACATCTGCTAACTAAAAGAGGGGATTGTAACCATGGCAATGAAACAATATACGATAGGATGAATGTAAAACTAATGTTCTCCCATGTAAACTATCATATAATTAACAATAAAACTTAAAAAAAAAAAAACGGAAGAGGAAAAACAAACAGAACAGAGAGATATTTGGGTTTTTAAATCTCAGCTCTGACAATGACCTTGGGTAAGCCTCTGCCCTTTCCTACCCTCTTTTCCCTCATCTGTTAATTGAGGTTGTTTGTTCTGGAAGTCACTAAGGCCTGTGTCCTCCTGTGGCTCTGGCTGCAATCCCCAGCCTAGATATGCACTCCATGAATAATTATGGCTTGTCTATATGAAGCATAACCATATTCAAATGAACTCTTGTATTTATCTAGCACTTTTTACACTCCATGAAGCTTTGTCTTCTATTATCCCACCTGCTTCTCATGACAACTCTGTGATACTAATCAGGGCATATGCTCTGAGAAACAGTTTTCTTAGGATTATTTCCTTGTCTACAGTTTCAGAAAGTTTGATTATGATATGTCTTGGTGATTTTCTTTTAGGATCCATCCTGTTTGAGATTCATTCAGCTTCTTGTATGCTTATCTTCTCATCTTTCACGATATTAGGGAAATTTTCTTCCAGCAACTCTGACAATTTTTTTCTGTGCTTTTTATTGTCTATTCCAGTCCTAGAATTCTGATCACCCATAAACTGTTCCTTTTAATGGTGTCCCATGTAATTCTCAGGCTTTCTTCAGATGTTTTCATTCTATTTTCTGATTGTTCTTCTAGTATATTAATATTGAATGATTTATCATCAGGCTCACTAATTTGTGCTTCCACTGCTTCAAATCTATGTCTTTGCTCTTTCAATGTGTTATTTATTTCTGAACCCTTAGAATTAATCTTCTGGTAAATCTGGTGCCAAAGATGTTTTTAAAGAAGGGTTGAAGAGCAAAGATGTCAGCTTGAGGACTAAATTGCACCTAACCCAAGCCAAGATATCTTCAAATAGCCTCAAAGGCATGTGCAAGTTGGATATTGAATAAGGAAGATGACTGAAGAATTGATACATTCTAGTTATGGTGTTGGTGAAGAATATTAAAAGTACTGTGAACTGCCAGAAGAATAAATAAATCTGTATGGAAGAAATACAACCAAAATGTGAATTGGAATCCAGGATGGTGATGTTTCATCCCTTATACTTTGGACATATTTTCAGGAAGGACCATTCCCTGGTGAAGGGCATCATGCTAGGTAAAGTGGAGGGTCAGTGAAAAAGAGGAAGTTCCCAAATGAAATGGATTGGTACAGTGGCAGTAGAAATAGGCTCAAGCTTAACAATGATTGTGAGGATGACATTGCACCAGGCAATATTTCATTTTGTTGTTCATAATGTAGCTATGAGCCGGAATCAACATGAAGGCACCTAACAACAACATGCATAAAATATTGATTGATGTAGAAAACATCAAAATAGCATGGAAGGAATCCACAGAGATACTGTACCAAAAAGAAAACATCACAGTTCAACCATTTCAAGAGGTAGCATATGATCAAGAGCCAATGTTGCTGAAGGAAGAGGTCCAAGGTGAAATGAAAGCACAGGCAAAGAATGAGGCTCTGGGAATTGATAGAATACAAAATGAAATCTTTCAACAAACTTATGCAGCATTGAAGGCACTCACTCATGTATGCCAAGAAATCTGGAAGACTGCTATCTGGCCAATGGATTAGAAGTGATTCATGTCTGTGCAAATTCCAAAGAAAGGAGATGAAATGAGATGCAATATCATTAATATTACATGCAAGCAAAATTTGCTAAGTGTAATTAAGAAACAGTACATTGACAGTTAACTGCCAGAGGTTCAAGCAGAATTAATATGAGGACATGGAATGAGGGATATCATTCCTAACATCAGATGGGTCTTGGCCGGAAGCAGAAAATACTGGAAAGATGCTTATCCATGCTTTATTGACAATGCAAAGGTTTTAAACTTTGTGGATCATGACAAGTTATGGATAACATTGTCAAGAATAAGTATTCCAGCACACTTAATTGTGATCACCAGGACAAAGAGGCAAAGTTGTTCGAACAGAACAAGGGACTTAAAATCAGGAAAGTGTATGCCAGAACTGCATTATTTCACTGTATGTATTCAATCTGTATGCTGAGAAATTAATCCAAAAGTCTGAAATATATGAAAAACATGGCATCAGGATTGGAGGAAGACTCATTAACAACCTTGCTTGCTAAAAGCAAAGAAGAGTTAAAATACTTACTGATGAAGATCAAAGACCATAGCCTTCAGTATGAGCTGTACCTGTTAAAAGTAAAACAAAATTTCTCACAACTAGACCAATAAATAACATCCTGATAAATGGAGAGAGATTGAAGTTGTCAAATAATTTATTTTACTTGGATTCACAAACTCTCATGGAGCATAGCAGTCAAGAAATCAAATGTTATATTGCATTAGGCAAACTGCTGGACAAGACCTCTTTAAAGTGTTCAAGAGCAATGATGTAAGTTTGAGGACTGAGGTGTGCCTGAACCAAGCAAGTAATGGTATTTTCAATAGACTCATATGCATATGAAAGTTGGACAATGAATATGGAAGACTGTAGAATAAGTGATGCATTTGAGATATGGTGTTAGAGGAGGATATTAAAAGTAATGTGGATTGCCAGAAGAACAAATAAATCTGTGTTAGAAAAAGTACAGCCAGACTGCCCTTAGAAGCCTGGATGGTGAGACTTCAACTCTCATACTTTGGACATTCCTGGACAAGGACATCATGTTACACAAAGTGGAGGATCAGTAAGAAATAGGATGAACCCCAATTAGATGAACTGGCATATTGGCAGTAGCAATGGGGTCAAGCATAACAATGATTGTGAGGATGGAACAAACCAGGCAGTGTTTCATTCTATTGTGCATAGGATTAGAACTGACTCCAAGGCCACTAACAACAATAAAAATGTTTGAGGTAGAAGGTCTGTGTAGTGCATCTTCCTAGTCCACCATCTTGTCAGAAGCCCAACATTGAACTCTGCAATAATTATCTATGTGTAATAATTTGAAATACCTTCTTTTAGAGAGCATAAGAGACGCCTATACATATGGACCTCACCAGACAGAATACATAGAAATAAAATTGATTACATCTGTAGAAAGAGATGAAGGAAAAGCTCCATATC
>NW_006408594.1:8266424-8284885 GCF_000296735.1 Chrysochloris asiatica
TTCTGCTGTGCATGGGGTTGCTATGAGTCGGTTCCGACTCGATGGCACCTGACAACAACAACAAGGGTAAATTACCAATTACTTTAATTGTTCTTTAATACAACACTGTATGAAATTCTTTATTATTGCAAATGGTTCCATCAGTTATTTTTCTAGCTCCTTTCAATGGCACTATCCATAAGATGGGGTATGTCTTTGGAAGTACTTTCTTCTGTGGAACATTTTTGACTTGCTTACTGAAATGTTCCCCTGGTTTTCAAATCATGTATTCAATAAACTTCCATCAATATCTGTCATTCAATGAATATGCTTTTTGTTCTAATAGCTTCTGTTCTTCTGTGACAGACAGACACTGAGGTTTAGAGAGGCGATGTGTCTTTCCTGTGGACACAGATACACCCATCTCTTGACTCCCACCCTTAGGCTGATTTCATCCCAGAGAATCTTTAAAACGTGTCTTATTTTGTAAATGAAAAGTTATTTTCCTTTTTGTAAATGAAGTAATATATTTAATTTCTCCTTGAACAGAATTTTTTTGTCCCTATTTCCTCTAAACCTTTTTCATTGTGATTGCCATTATTTTAGGTTGTTTTTGTACAAATATTAATCTGACTAATGAGACTTGAAAAATATCTTATCACATTTCCCAGTTATTACTGCAATACAAAAATTTAAAAAAAGATGCAGAGGAATGCAATAACAATGCACTGTCAGATATTGCCTTCTGGACAAAATCTGGATAATGGCTGAGACTGCTGGTTAGGTGGGAAGGTTATTGTTGATAAGTAACGTTGAGTCAGTACTGACTCATAACAACCCTGTATAGTGTTTCTGAGTAGCAGGTGGTGGGTTTGAACTACTGATGTTATGGTTAGCAGTCCAGTGCTTATACTACAGTGTCACATCAGAATGGGAAGTTTGGATAGGTATGTATACCTACTTGACCTCGTTAAAACATTTCTATTCTTGTGCTTCCATCTAACTTCACTCTTGAGTATCTCTCTACCTGCCCCTTTCCAAGAAACGAAGGGATCTTTCATGCATTTCCAGAGTGTCTTTTTTGTCTTTATTTTTCCATTCTCTCCATTTACCCTACATCTTACAAAATGGCATTGGTCTGTTCATAGCTGTGGGTGCTTTACTGATCAGCACTGGCTAATAGAATTATGAGGAGGCTTAAAAAATTTCATGGAAGAATGGAGTGAAAAAGTAATGGAATTTTCCCACAAACATTGTGAAGTCTCCTTATATAATGAACATAAGCCATACATGTAATTTAAAGCTTTCTTTACCAACTCCCTCCAAACAAAACAAAGCAATACAAAGAAAACCAAAAAACAAAGCAGTTCCTGTCAATTTTGACTCATGGTGACCCCATATGTATTAAAGTAGGACTGTGCTCCAGAGGTTTCATTGGATGATTTTTCAGAAATTGATCATCAGGTCTTCTAAGCTCCCTTTGAGTGACTTTAAACCTCTAATGTTTCCATTAGCCACCAAGCATGCTAATTGTTTGCACCATCCAAGGACTCATTAAATATTCCAATACAAGTGGCCGCTTAAAAGAAGAAAAGAAAAGAAAAAAAAAGCAGGTGAAATCCATTTATGTTATATATTTTATTGAACTCAACATATCTAAAATATTATCATCCCACCATTCAATCAATATGAAAATTACTTAGTTACATCATACTCATTTGGAAGTTCAGAATTATTTTAGACTTTATATGCATTTCAACATGGATCAGCCATAATTCTAGTGCTCAGTAGCCACATGTGACTAGTGTTGCCATATGGGGAGTGCAGATTTGGACTGAGTGTAAAGCTCTTGCTCTGAAGTAAAGTTGTGACTCAGCATTCAGCTCAAGAGGTGACTAAAACAGTCAGTAAATAAGGTGTATAAGCCCCTCAAACACCTCAGGAATCTTGTCACTTAAAACCTCAAGTATTTATGATGCTAAGATTCTTAAAGTGCTCAAATAACACAAACAAAAGATACTTAGATTTAAAAGCATAGGGCTTAAAAAATATGAGTTCTAGGGAACATGGACAAGAATTTGGGTTAGATCTTTGCTTTTATCAACTGTATGGCATGGGAGAGGTAATTTCATTTAATGTTTCTGAACCTCAGTTTTATCATCTTTAAGGTCATAAAATCGCATTCATTGAAATCACTTTGGACCAGTTTTACTCTTAAACACAAGAAGTTGCCATGAATTGGAATCAACTCTATGGCAAATGTTTTAGTTTATTTTTTCAAGTGGTGATGCTAATTGTACCTGCCTCATAGAGTTGGGTTGATGACTGAGAAGGCATTTAGGATAAAGTATCATTCTTGCTGAAAGTGAAAAGGACTTAAAATACTTATTGATGAAGATCAAAGGCCACAGCCTTCAGTAGGGTTTGCACTTCAATGCAAAGAAATCTATGGAACAATAAATGGCATCATGATAAATGGAGAAAAAAGATTGAAGCTGCCAAAGACTTCATTTTTCTTGGATCTACCATTAACATTGATAGAAGCAGCAGTCAAGAAATAAATCAAACAATATATTGCATTAGGCAGTTCTCCTGCACAAGGCCTCTTTAAAGTATTCAAGTGAAAATATGTCAATTTGAGGATTAAAGTGTGCCTGGCCCAAGTTATGATATTTTAAATAGCTTCATATGCATATGAAAGTTGGACATTGAATAAGGAAGACAGTGGAAGAATTGATACACTTAAGTTATGATGTTGGAGAAGAATATTAAAGGTACTATGGACTGCCAGAAGAATAAACAAATCTGTGTTGAATAAAGGACAACCAGAGTGCTCCTTAGAAATAAATCAAGAGGGCCAGAATTCCTCTCTCATACTTCAGACATATTACAGGAGGGACTAGTCCTTGGGAAGGGACATCATGCTTGGTAAAGTGAATGGTCAGAGAAAAGAGAGAAATCCCTAATGAGATAGAATGGCACATGGCAGCAACAATGGCCTCAAGTGTAGCAGCAATTGTGAGGATGGCACACAACCAAGCAGTGGTTCGTTCTGTTGTACATAGGATCACTATGGGTTGGAACCAACTTAATGACACCTAACAACATCCTTCATGTTTCATTCACATTAAAATCTCAGTATGTTTAACTGTCATTATTAGTTCAGAACAGAGAAGCCCGTGTGAAGTCCTCAGGACCTCTGCACCTCAGCCACACCCCTCAGCTGGGTTTCACAACTGCATTTCTAACTGTCATTCATTATCTTTTTCCAATGATTTCCCATGCACCTCTATCTCAGTAGATCCAAAAGTGAACTTATGATATTCCCTTCTTCAAACAAACTCACCTCTACCTAAGTCAGTGGTACTACTGTTCATTCAGTTGCTAAGTCAAAACTTTGGGGACCATACTATACCTCCCTTATCTTATGTGCACTTGCTGTTAATTTCATCTCCTAAACATCTCTCAAATATTTTTATTTCCTGTTAGGTCCACTTTTACCTCACCAGCTTAAGAGTCATTGTGTCTCACTTAACACACTTTGGTGATCTCTCTTCATCCTTTCTTGCCTTCCTCAAATCTATTTTCCACACTTAGCCAGAGGGATTCTTGAAGTCCCATAATACTTGTTTATATCTTTGTAACAACACCTAGTCTCCCCATATCTCCTAGTGCATTTCTGCCCATAGTCCACTATATTTCAACATCATCTACAACCTGTTCTTACCTCTGCAGTGTGGTTTCATCTAGATACTTGGGTTTTTAACTAGATAGTGAACACTTGCCAGTTAGTTGTGCTGTGGTGGTTTATGTGTTCCTGTGATTCTGGGAGCTATGCCATGGTGTTTCAAATACCAGCAGGGTCATCCATGGTTGACACGCTTCATTGGAGCTTCCAAACTAAGAATAGATGATGAATAAGGAATAGGTGGTCCACTTCTGCGGGATTAGCTACTAAAAACTTTCTGTATATCAGTGAAACATTGTCTGATACACTGCTGGAAGATGAGCCCTTACGGTTGGCAAGCACTCAAACTATGACTGAGAAACTATGTCTTCAAAATAGGGTCAATCTTAATTATATGGATGGAACAAAGCTTTCAGGACCTTCATTTGCTGATGGGGCATGGCTGCAGACGAAACAGATGCAAACATCCATTAATCATCAGAATGTGATATATATAAAGTATGAATCTAAGAAAATTGGAAATTGTCAAAAAATGAAGTGGAACGATGCACAAAAATCCATATCCTAGGCATTAATGAGCTGTATTACAATGAAATGTATGATAATTAAGGTGCAAAGACCAGGAGTTAGAAAACTAAAAGGGAAGAACACACTAAGAATTTGTCAAGTTGAAAGAACTGAGGAAAGTATTCAAGCCTCAGGTTGCAATATTGAAGGATACTATGAGCAAAATATTGAATAATTTAGAAACATCAAAAGAAAACAGAAGAGATACAGAGAGTACTGGACCAAAAAGAAATGGCCAATGTTAAATCATTTCAAGAGGTAACATATAATCAAGAACCAATTATATTAAGGGAAGTGGTCCAAGCTGTACTGAAGGCATTGTGAACATCAAGGCTCTAGGAATGGAGGGAATTCAAATTGAAATCATTCAGCAAATTGATGCAGATGTGGAGATGCTCACTCAATTATGCAACAACTTATTGGAAGATATCTATATTTGTACCCATTCCAAAGAAAGGTGACCAATGGAATAGGGAAATTATCAAACAACATCATCTAATATAACATGCAAGTAAAATTATACTGACGATAACTGAAAAATAGTTACAGTAGTACATCTATATGGAGTTTTGAGAAATTCCAACCGCATTGAGAAGATGATGTAGAACATTGTTGACATTAGATGGATCTTGGCTGAAAGTAGAAAATACCAGAAAGATGTTTGCTTGTATTTTATTGACTATGCAAAGGCACTCAACTGTGTGGGTAGTAACAAATTATGGATAACATTGCCAAGAATGGATATTATAGAACACTTAATTGTATTCATGAGGAATTTACAGATAGACCAAGACACAGTTGCTCAAACAGAGCAAGGGGATACCGAATGGTTTAAAATTAGGAAAGGTATGCTCCAGGTTGTATCCTTTCACCATATTTATTCAATTTGTATGGTAAGCAAATAATCCAGGAAGTTGGATTATATGAAGAACATGGAATCAAAACTAGAGGAAGACTCATTAACAACCTGCGATACGCAAATGATAACTTGCATGATAGAAGTGAAGATGACTTAAAATATTGATGGAGATCAAAGACGACAACCTTCGGTATGGATTACACAGCAATGCTAAGAAAATGAAAATTCTCACAACCAAGCCAATAAATGTTGTTGTTAGGTGCCATCAAGTTGGTACTGACTCATAGCCACCCTATGCACAACAGAACTGAACACACTCCAGTCCTGTGCCAAATTTACAGTCGTTGTTATGCTCAGTCCACTGCTGCTGTCACTGTGCAAATCCATCTAATTGGGGATCTTAGTCTTTTTCTCTGACCCTCCACTTTACCAAACATGATATCCTTCTCCAGGGACTGGTTCCTCCTGATAATATGTCCAAAATATGAGATATGAATTCTATCCATCTGGCTTTCAAGAAGCCCTCTGGCTGTACTTCCTCCAAAACAGATCTGCTTGTACCTTTGGCAGTACATGGTGTTTTCAATATTCTCCTCCAACACCACAACTCAAATCCATCAATTCTTCTACAGTCTTCCTTATTCACTGTCTAACTTCTGCATGCATATGAGGTTATTGAAAATACCACGGCTTTAGTCAGGCACACCTTAGTCTTCAAGCTGACATCTTTGCTCTTCAACACTTTAAAGAGGTCTATCTTGTCTATCTTCCTCCAATCCAGATGCCATGTTTTCTAGATATAACCCAGATTCACAAATTATTTGTTCAGCTTATAGATTGAATAAGCATGGTGAAAGAATACAACCCTGGCACACAACTTTCCTAATTTTAAACCATTCAGTGTTACCTTATTCTGTTCAAACAACTGTCCCTTGGTCTATATACAGGTTCCTCATGAGCACAATTAAGTGTTCTGGAATACTCATTCTTTGCAATATTGTCCATAGTTTCTCATGATCCACACATTCAAAAGCCACTGCATAGTCAATAAAACACAGGTGTACATCCTTCTGGTATCCTCTGTTTTCAACCCAGATCTATCTAATGTCAGCAATGATATTCCTTGTTCCACATCCTCTTCTGAATCCAGCTTACATTTCTGAAAGTTCCTTGTCAATGTATGGTTGCATCTGTTTTTGTATTAGCTTTAGTAAAATTTTACTCACAAGGGATATCAGTGAGATTGTCTGATGGCTTCTGCACTCCATTGGGTCTTAGGGATGGACACAAATATGGATGTCTTCTATTCAGTTGATCAGGTAGTTGCCGTCTAAATTTCTTAGCATAGATGAGTGATTGCCTCTAGTGAAATCAGTTTGTTGAAAGATTTAAATTTGCATTCCATCAATTCTCAGTGCCTTGTTCCTTACCAATGCGTTCAATGGAGTTGGAGTTGGACTTGGACTTGGACTTGGACTTCTTCCTTAAGGATCATTGTCTCTTGAGCATATGCTACCTCTTCAAAAGGTTGAATACCAACCACTTCTTATTGGTACAGTGACTGCGTATTCCTTCCATCTTCTTTTGATACTTTCTGCAGCATGCAATATTTTGCTCATAGAATCCTTCAAACTCACAAGTCAAGGCTCAATTTTTTTCTTTAGTTTCTTCAGCTTGAAAAATGCTGAGTGTGTTCTTCCCTTATGCTAATAAATAGCATCATGATAAATGGAGAGAAGACTGAAGTTATTGAAAAGTTCATTTTGCTTGGATCCACAGTGAACACTCATGGAAACAGCAGTCAAGATATCAAACAACATATTGCATTAGGCATATCTGCTGAACAAAACCTTTTTAAAGTGTTCAAGAGTAAAAAATATGAATTAGGGTACAGCTGAGTCAAGTCATGGTATTTTCAATAGCCCCATATACATGTGAAAGTTGGACCATGAATAAGGAAGACCTCTAAAGAATTGATGCATTTGAATTATGGTGTTGATGAACAATTCTGAAATTACCATAAACTATTAGAAGAACAAACAAATTTTTCTTGGAAGACGTACTGCCAGAATGTTCCTTAGAAGGGAGGAAGGTGATACTTTGCTACTTGTAATTTGGGCATATTGTCAGGAGGAACCAGTCACTGGAGAAGGACATCATGATTGGGTAAGTGGAGTGTCAGTAAGAAAGAGGAAGATTCCCCAATGAAATGGATTGATACAGTGGAAGCAATAATGGGCTAAAACATAGCAACACTTGTGAGAATGGCATATCATTGGGCAATGTTTTTTTCTGTTGTACATGGAGTTGCTATGGGTTAGAGCAGACTAGATGACATCCAACAATAACAACAAGTAGGCTTAAATGAACAGGTATTAGGAATTTTGAATTGGATAATCATATGGTTTACTATGCCAGGAATTACAAATTCAGGAGGAATGGTTTCATGTTCATTATCAAATAGAACATTTAAAGAGCTGGTTTGAAGTACAATGCTGTCTGTGATAGGATGATAGCTATATGGCTACAAGAAAGACCAGTTACTACAACTATTGTTCAATTTATGCAGCAATCATCAAAGCCAATGATGAAGAAATTGAAGAATAGTACCAAATCACCACTGGACCAATAAACAGCATTCTTAGCAATGGAGAAAAGATTGAAGTTGTCAAAGATTTCATTTTTCTTAGATCAACCATCAACACTCATGGAGGCAGCAACCAAGAAATCAAATGACGTATTGCACTAGGCAAAGCTGCTGCACAAGACCTTTTTAAAGTGTTGAAGAGCAAAGATGTCAGCTTGAGGACTAAGGTGCACCTGACCCAAGCCATGGTATTTTCAGTAACCTCATATTCATACGGAAGTTGGGCAGTGACTAAAGAACATCGTAGAAGACTTGATGGATTTAAGTTATGGTGTTGGAGGAGAATATTGAAAATACCATGGGCTGCCAAAAGAACAAATAGATCTGTGTTGGAAAAAAGTGCAGCCAGAGTGCTCCTTGGAGGCCAAGATGGGCAAACTTCATCTCTCATATTTTGGGCATATATTCAGGAGGGATGAGTCACTCAAGAAGGATATCATGTTTGGTAAGGGGGGAGGTTCAGAGAAAAAGAAGAAGACCCTTAGAAAGATGGATTGGCCAAGTGGCAGCATCAATGGACTCAAGTGTGGCAACAATTGTGAGGTTGGCCCAGGACCCAGCAGTGTTTTGTCATGTAGTGCATAATCACTGACTCAATGGCACCTAAAAACAACAACAACAACAACAGCCAACTTATTCAGCCTGTGATTGGTTCAACATGCAATCAAGATGCATTGATAATTATTGGAGATTGGAACTGGAAAGTTAGAAAAAAAGAGAATGGATCTGCAGTTGAAAAATAAGGTTTGGGTAACAGAAATAACACAGGACATCGCATGGTAAAATTTTGCAAGACTAAGAATTTCATCATCGCAAATACCTTTTTCAGCAATATAAATGGCTACTGTGCACAATGGCCTTGCCAGATAGAAAACACAGTAATAAAATTGACTACATCTGTAGGAAGAGACAATGGAGAAGCTCAATATTATCAGCCACAGCATGGCCAGGAGCCAACTTTGGAAGAGATAATCAACTGCTCATTTGTAAATTCAGGCTGAAGCTGAAGAAAATTGGGGAAAATCCCTGAGAGTCAAACTATAACCTTGAATATATCCCACCTGAATTTAGAGATCACCTCAAGAACAGATTTGATGCTTTAAAAACTAATGATAGAAGATCAGAAGAGTTTTGGATGAGATTAAGAACATGATATGGAAAGAAAGCAAAAGATCATTAAATAGACAGGAAAAAAAGAAAACACCAAAATGGATGTCAGAAGAGATTTTGAAACCTGCTTTTGAATGCGAGTACCAAAACCAACTAGAAAAAATAAGAAAGTAAAAGAGTAGAACAGAAAAGTTCAAGTTTTCTAAATTCTACATTGCCTTTTGTTAAGGCAATGTAAAATATTATAATGAAATTTTCAAAAATCTGAGGTAGAAAACCAAAAATGAAGAAGAACATGGTCAACATTTCTCAAACTGAGAGAACTCAAGAAATAATTCAGACCTTGATTTACAGTATTGAAGAATTCTATGGACAAAATATTGCACGATGCAGAATTTCTGGATGTTCAACCATTTCAAAAGGTAGCATGTGATCAAAAACCAGTAGTACTGATGTAAGAAATCCAAGTTGCACTGAAGGTATTGGTAAATCAAGGTTCCAAGAATTGATGAAATACTAATTATAACCTTTCAACAAACTGATACAGCAGTGGAGGTGATCACTCATTTATGTTAAGAAATTTTGAAGACAGCTATTTGGCCAACCCAAAGGAAAAGATCCATATTTGTGCCCATTCCAAAAAAGGTGACCCTACAGAATGTGACAATTATTTAATAATATCATGAATAGTTGTTATTGTTAAGTGCCTTCAAGTTGGTTCCAACTCATAACGACCCTGTATAGGGTTTCCAGGAGCGGCTGGTGATTTTGAACCACCAACCTCGCAGTTCAAACCAACCTTGTGGTCTAGCACTTACCCTACAGTGCCACACCAGGACTCCATCATGGAAGTAAATTTTTGCTGATAGTAATAAAATAAAAACAACAGTTGCAGCAGTGCATCTGATAGGGAGCTGCCAGAAATTCAAGCAAGATTCAGAAGAGGACATGGAACAAGCGATATCATTCACTGCTTACATTAGATGGATCTTGGCTGAAAGCAGAGAATACCAGAAATATGCTTCTTCATATTTTACTATGTAAAGTCATTCGATCATGTGGATCGTAACAATCTATGGAAAACATTGCAAATAATAGGAATTCTAGAACACTTACTTGTGTCTTTGAGTAGAAATAGTCCCTGCTGATTATGAGTATAATAAAAATGCAACCATACTGCATGAGGTCAATTGTTTCATAAAACTTGTAGTTTTCTCTCCCTTAGACTGATTGCAGTGATATAAGGATTATGTCTTTTATCTTTTAGTAAAATCTGTGAAGGGAAAATATGGCAGTTTCTAAATGGTGAATATATATTTTGGTCCTAATGTTTTTAGCTTTGGGATTTTGGCCAAATATTAAGACCACGCAGAAACTCTCAATTCCCATCCAATCACATGTGAATATGCTTGCCAGAGTCCCTTTCTTAAAATCCTCCAATTCCTTACCATTATTTATAAGGCTCTACAAGTCAGGTCCCAGCTCCCTCCACAAGTTGAGCACCCATCCATTTCCCTCTGACACAATATGCTCTAACCCCACTTTCTTTATGCCAAGTTTGTTCTACCTTGTGGCCCTTGTATTCTGTCCCCTTAATCTGTACCATTTCCCATCAGATTTGTATATGATTAATTCACCTCATATAGATTCTTACTTGACCTTCTCAGAGTGGTCTTTCCTGGCCATCATAACGACATTCACTATTTTCTATCTTCTTATCCTGAACTTAAAACTATATCTATCTCACCTTCCTTGAATATAAACCACAAAGAAGCATGTATGTGAATGTCTTGTTCATCTGTGTATCTCCAATACCTAGAACAGTGATTAATACATCATAGGTGCTCAATAAATATGTGTCAATGGTTGAATTTGCTAATTGCACCAGGAGTGCTGATCAAAGCTTGTTATGAGTCAGGTCTTTTGCTGTCACCTCTATGGTTTGTATCTAGCGCTTTGTAAACCATTTTTATTCTGTGACAAGACATTCTTACCATAACAGTAGTAGAGGATCTAGCAGAGTGCCAAGCACACACTTGAAATTTGGGTTAGACTGATTTCTACTCAATCTTTGCATTTAACTGTCTTTTTTTTTCCTTTGATAATTGTTGTAAAAAACATATAGATAGCAAAGCATTTGCCAGTTCAACATTTGTCTTCAATGTGAACACAGAACATGCCTTATCTAAATGGAGTCAGTAGAATTTGGGATTCCAGCAGCATTTAATAAGATATCCAATACTGTACTAATTTTCCTAGGCTACTTTTTAAAATTTAAATTTATTCCAACACTCTCTTTTCTTTTGCACTCCCACTGTGGTGTCTTCCTTGAGCAGATGTCTTCATCTGAACAGATGTCTTTGCTAAACTTTCTAAGCTGACTCTGAA
This sequence comes from Chrysochloris asiatica, assembly GCF_000296735.1. NCBI lineage: Eukaryota > Metazoa > Chordata > Mammalia > Afrosoricida > Chrysochloridae > Chrysochloris > Chrysochloris asiatica. Next base: position 8,277,663 of record NW_006408594.1, read on the forward strand.
CTCTCCCTCAGGATGCCACTAATTCAGCCCATTACAGCAATCACTGTTACAATTTCCTTCCAGCACACTCTACCAAGAACTTGTCTAGGTCTGATTTCACTGTCTGCTGCATTGAGTACTTACTCATTTAAAAATTCATAGGGCTCTTCATAGTTGTCCTTTGCTAAAAATCATTTTGGCCTCAGTAGGAAGCTTCCAGCTCCACATAAGCCTGCATTTTAAAAACAATATCAAATGGGACTCGTTCTTTTGATCTGCTATCTTGTTGTTGTTGTATTGTTAACTGCTGTTGAGTCAGTCCCAACTCAACAATGCTGTATAGGGTTTCTGAGAAGAGACTGGCAGGTTTGAACTGCTGACCCTGTGGTTAGCAGTCCAGTGCTTATCCTACACACCATGCCAGGAATCTGATCTGAAATCTAGTATATGTTAATGTATGCCTACAATCATATGCCCATCTACATGTCTCTATCTTAGACCTCCTTGTCACGAATCTTGTCATTGTTTTCCTTCCAGGCCCTGAACCAGTTAGCTAGGCCTTCACCACTACACATCATTCTCCTTCACACAAGTGAGTAAACATGAGAACCATCCAAAGCTTCAACAATTTCAAAGATTTTCCTTTGTCTTTGTATTTCTTTTTTGTTTAAACTTTTTTTTTTTATTGTGAATTGAGTGAAGGCTTACAGAACAGATCAGTTTTCCATTCAACAATTCGTACACATTTTCTTTTATCTCATTGATTTCAGTCCCCACAATGTAACATCTCTTGTCCCACTTCCTCTTTGTGTTTTCCATTTCCATCCCTCATTCTTCCCTAACCCTCCTGAACATTGTCCTTAAGTAAATGCTGCCCTTTTGATCTCAAATGGTTGATTATTCTAAGAAATGCCCATCTCCCCAGTGTTATTGCTCCCCTTGTAGACCTGCCTGAGTCCTGGTGTTGCACTGAAGAATAAGCAGTCCACTACAAGGTTGGTTTGAATCTCAAGGTTGGAAATTCAAACTCACCAGTGGATTCCCAGAAACCTTATATAGTAGGGTCACTATGTATCAGAACCTACTCTACAGAACTTAACAATAACAGCAACACAGACATGTCTATTGTTCAGCTGAAATTTGAGCGAGAGGGGTGAGTTCATTTCCAGACTTGAAGGGGCTTATTCTCAAGTATTCTACCATTCTGTATTTGACCTGTAATCCTGGTCTTTTTGTGGTTTTGAGTTTTGTTCCATATTTTTTTTTCTCCCATTCCATCCAGTACCTTCTAATATGATCCTTTTCAGAAGAGTGGATCATTGTAGTTAGGCATCATCTAATTCTTCAGTTCTTAAGGCTGTGGAGGCTAATGTTTGCATGGTCCATTAGTTCACTGGACTAATTGTTTGCACGTGTCTTCAGTTTTATTCACTCTTCTTTCCTGCAGACAGGGGCAGTTCAAAAATTGCACCTTAGATTGTCTTTCATGAGCTTATAAGGCTCAACTCATTACTCATCAAACTAGGATGTAGTACATTTGTCTTTGTAGACTGTGTGTTATCTTTGCTATTGTATTTGAAAGCCATTCCTGAGTAAAGCTGTAATGCTGTTTCTGTGCATTTTTTATTTGCACGTACCCAGTCAACCAATTTGAAAGTAAAGCCCAGACTTTTTCCTACTGCTTTTGCTTTTTTTTTTTTTTTTTCCTGAAATCTGTTCATACAGCTGTAGTTGTGAGCTGAGAAAAGTGTTCTGGGATAGTCAGCATTGTTATATCCGGGTTACCTGATCATGCAGTAGCCTTGATCTGCCCAGTGTGATCTTAACGATACCATTTCCATCTTATGGTGTATTACTGATAGATCCACACAACTTTGTGACTTGGACCAGTTTCAAATAAATAATTACTTGATGTCCCATGTTCAAGTATCCTGTGTCTACAGTGTTCAGTAATAATCCAGGAATTGTTTTTTTCAGTAATTCTTTCCTGAAGATGGCATGACCTTATTCCAGAGCTCCAAGGGTCTGCATTGTGATCCTTTCCTTGGGACTTGCCATAAAGTTCATTCACAATGTACCCTTTTCTACCACTGATGCTTCCAATATTACTATGTCTGTAGGATCACATAGACCAACTGACAGGACTATTTGCACCAATGACTGGAAATGCCCCTTCATGTTTCAGGTTCCACTTAAAGCTGGAAGCTTTCCATGTCAACTAGTATATGGGACAGAACAGTATTTCTAGGTGCCAAATGTATTGTATTCAGCACTTGTGGAGGCCTAGTAGAAATTATCTTCTTTCTTTGTATAGAAGATGCAAGATGCAGCGATTAGTCTTTAGGGAGGAAGTATCGCAGTATTTCCCTGCCTATGAGACCCCTAATAAATTGACTAAAGTGGTAGTTATAGGGCTTATCTCTCACTTTCTCAACCACATGCATTTTATTAAAGCCTACATCTTATAGGTCACCTCTTGTTCATCCTCTCCAAGCAACACAATGTTTTGGATGTAATGGATCAATGTGACACTACATGTGATATCCGGATGGTCCAGATCTTTTCAAATGCTAGTATGAGAAACATGGGAGAATTAACTTAGCCTTGGGGAGAGGGGTGGCACAAAAAAACTATAAATGCACATTATTGCTGTTTCATGTGAATATAAACCGTTTCTAATCCTTTTTTCTGATTGGGATAGAAAAGAACACATTTTCCAAGCCAATGACCACATTTCATGAATCTGAGAATATATTCATCAGCTCTAGAAAAAAAATACATTTGAACAACTGTAATTTAGAAATAATATGTGGCTGAGATTGTGGAAGTCTATAGCCATTCTACATGATTCACCTGATTTCTTCAAGACTGGTAAATTAAGTGGACATATGATAAGACCATCATCTCTATAACCTTTTAGATCTTTAAGAGTGATAGTAATCTATGTTATCTCCTCTGTCATATAGTATTGGTTTTCATTTATGATCTTAGCTGGAAGATATGGGGGATATATCAGAGATTATTCTTCTCCACAAATAGTAACTCTTGGCTTGCTGGTGGATAGGGTAGAGGTGCAGTGAAGATCAATGTCAACAATACCACAAAATACTAGATGAAGCAGGTTCAGGGAGAGCTCCAAAATTCTGAACCACATAGGTAGGAATATTTTTAAAAATTGAAAGCTTATAGCTAGTGGAACGTGTAGCAGAAATAAGAAATCTCATACTTTAGAATCTGCCAGGCTCATTGGCCCAGAGGTAACAACTTGGGTGACACCAAATGGCAAGACCAAGCAGGGCAAAACAGACCTACCAGGAATTAATGACCATAGGAACCTTGGAGCTAAAGTGACAATATTCTCTGTTTGGTTTTGCTCTGTTCTGATGTTTTTTGTTTTTTTTTTGTTTGTATTTCTTCATTGGTCTCCAGCAGTCTGTCCACCTCTATTCTGGTGACTAGAGGGAGTGCCTGAGCAAGTGAACACCCCTTACCCCCATCACTGGAGTATTCTTTCACCACGCATGTGCACAGATCTTCTCAGCATTTAGAGAGACTTGCCTTTTTTGCTTGTTGGGTGACATGAAGTCGGTTCTGACTCATAGTGACTGTGCACAAGGTTTCTGAGACTGTGATTCTTTGTGGGAGCAGAGGGCCTAGTCTTTCTCCTATGGAATAGCTGGTGGTTTCAAGCTCTGGCCTTGGGGTTGGCAACCTGATTTGTAACCACTACACTACAAGCAGGTAGCTCAAAACAGCCACAGCCAGCTTTGAACTGTTTATTAATAGGGAAAAGCCAGAACAGGGGGTGTGGAGAGGGAGAGAGTTTAAAAAACAAACGAACAAAAACAGGCCAATACCAAAATCCTGAGGTACAGCATAACAACAAAGAGTGGAATCTTGAAATTTATCAGACAGCCTTGCAAGCAATAAGCTGAAAGAGACATTAAAGTTATACTCATATTAGGCTACAGAATTTTTTTTTTCTTTTTTCATTTTCTTCTCTCTCTCCTCTCCTTTTTCCACGATTATAGACTACACTATCCAATCTGTTTTTTTTTTTGTTTTGTGGTTTTTGTTTGTTTGTTTGTTTGTTTAGTTCTGTTGTGTTTTGTTTCTGTTTCCTCTTTTACTTTTGGGGGATCTTTCTCTCCCTATACTACTCAAGAAGAGACAGCAATTGCTGCCATATAGTTAAGGCACAATCACACCCTATAAAGCCCCATATTCCAGTCAAGAACCAATATCAACTGCCATACTCTAGGGAGGCAGACAACACCTGCAAAAGTTACTCTGATTTAAGCAATAAGAAAAGTAAAGAGTTAAGCCCACCTCCTAATTACATCTAACTGGAGGCAATCAGAAAACATAAAACATACCAAAACACACACTCAATTAAGTATTAAGACCACAACTAAACAGTAAACATCTCCAAAAAGCAAAAGCAGATGACCATATCGACACATGTTCAGAAAAAAGATAAAAAGTCTGAGACAAATGACCTAGAGGTTGACCTGGACTCAAATTTGGAAGGTGGGCAGGCCATGGAAATGCCTGAGAAGGAATTCAGTAAAATGATTATAAAATGTTTCAAAACACTTTACAATGGAGTTGAGATAAACAAGGAAGAAGTCAGGAAAGCACTACAGGAGTAATCAAATAAGATAGATAGAGCATTGGAAACAATCTGAAACCTACAGAAAGAGGTTCAAATAATTAATAATAGAATATCAGAAATAGACAATACACTGAATGGCAAAAGAGTAGAATTGAAGAAATGGAAGGCAGAACTAGTGAGCTGGAGGACAAATCTGTCAATAACACAAAGATAGAGGAGAAAGCAGAAAAAAGGATAAAAAAATCTGAAGAAAGTCTAAGATTCATTTAGGACAACATGAAAAGGAATAACTTAAGAATTATCAGCATTCTGGAACAGGAAGAATCACAAAAGTCCACAGAAGAGATAGTTGAGGAGCTTCTGGAAGAAAATTTCTCTAACATCCCAAAAAGTAAAAAGATAAGCAACCAAGAAGCTCAACGAACCCCAGGAAGGATAGGCTCAAAAAGAAAATCACCGAGACTTATCATAAGCTCTCCAAAATGAAAGATAAGGAGACACTTCTGAAAGCAGCTAGGGAAAACAGAAGCATTACATACAAAAACAAGCAAGTCAGATTAAGCTCAGATCTCTCAGTAGAAACAATACAGACAAGATGGCAATGGTGAGACATAAAAAAAACCTGTCAACCAAGAATCCTTTATCCAGCAAAGCTATCACATGGGCGATGTCATAATGGAACCAAAGGAATTAAAAATGATAATAACAGAATACTATGAAAAGTTGTACTCCAACAAATTTGAAAACTTAGACGAGATGGATACATTTTTAGAAAACACGATCTACCTAAAATTACACAGAGTGAAGTAGAAAACCTGAACAGACCTATAACAAAATAATAAATTGTGCAGGTCATCAAAAAACTCTCAACCAAAAAAAGTCCAGGCCCAATGATTTCACTGGTGAGTTCTACCAAATGTTGAGGGAAGAATTGTCACCAATTCTACTCAAATTATTCCAGAACATAGAGGAGGTTGGAAAATTTCTTAGTACATTTTATGAAGCAAGCACAACCCTCATACCAAAACCAGAGAAGTATGTAACTAAGAAAGAAAATTATAGACCAATATATCTCATGATCATAGATGCAAAACTTCTCAACAAAATCCTAGCCAACAGAATCCAGCAGCACATCAAAAAGATAACACATCATGATCAAATGGGATTCATAAAAGGGATGCAAGGATGGTTCAACCTTAGAAAAACAATTAACATAATCCACCATATAAATAAGAAAAAAGAAAAGAACTGTATGATCATAAAGATTGATGCAGAAAAGGCATTTGACAAAATCCAACATCCATTCCTGATAAAAACCCTCAACAGAGTAGGAATTGAAGAGAAATACCTCAACATAATTAAGAGCATATATACAAACCCAACAGCCCACATTACTTTCAATAGAGAGAAACTGAAAGCATTCCCTCTTCAAACAGGAACCAGACAAGGATGCCTTTTGTCACCACTCCTATTCAATATTGTGCTGGAAGTCTTAGCAAGAGCTGCACGGTAATACAGGGAAATAAAAGGCATCCAAATTGGCAAAGAGAAAATAAAACTCTTGTCTATTTGCAGACAATATGATCCTATACATAGAAAACCCCAAAGACTCAGTAAAAAAGCTACTAGACCTCATTAGAAGATTCTGCAAAGTGACAGCATATAAGGTCAACATACAAAAATCAATTGGATTCCTCTGTACCAACAACGACAGTGCTGAAAAGGATATTAGGAAAGCAATACCATTTACAGTGGCCACCAAAGGATGAAATATCTAGAAATAAATGTAACCAAAGAAACAAAGGACCTATACAAAGAAACTACAAAACACTACTACAAGAAACCAAAAGAGATCTGCAAAAATGAAAGAATGTACCATGCTCCTGGATAGGCAGACTTAACATTGTGAAAATGTCAAAACTGCCCTAAGCAATTTACACATATAATGCAATTCTAATCCAGATTCCAATGACATTCTTCAAAAAGATGGAAAAAAAATTCCAAAATTTATATGGAAATTAAAGAGACCCAGGATAAGCAAAGCACTGCTTAAGAAGAAGAATAAAGTTGGAAACATCCCACTATCCAATTTCAAAATTTATTACACAGCTTCAGTGCTCAAAACTGTTTGGTACTGGTACAATGAAAGATACATTGATCAATGGAATAGAATTGATAATCCAGAAATTAACTCATCTACATACAGCCAACTGATTTTCGACAAAGTGCCTAAATATATCACATAGAGAGGGGATAGTCTCTTCAACAGATGGTGCTGACAGAACTAGAAAGCGATACGCAAAAGATTGAAACAAGACCTTTACCTCACACCTTATACAAAAACCAACTCAGCATAATTAAAGACCTAAATGTGAATCCCAAAATTATGAAGGCCATCAATGAAAAAATAGGGACAAATGTGAGGACTCTAATTCAGGGAATACACAGGCTACCAAGCATTTTGAAAACTATACATACAAAAGTAGACAAAATAGATGATTAGGACATACTAAAAATTAAAAACTTATGTGCATCAAAAGACTTCACCAAAAGAGTTAAAAGAAGCCCACAGGATGGGGAAAAATCTTTTGCAATGATACATCAGATAAGGGACTCATTTCTAAAATAT
>NW_006408594.1:8286474-8297850 GCF_000296735.1 Chrysochloris asiatica
TGCACAAGAACACCCACACTTGCAGATAATACCCTCTTGATCTGGCTTGAATGGCTGGATGATCAGGACTCAGCTAGAAGAAGAAAGAAGAGAGAAAAAAGAGAGATCTGATACAATTTGATGAACTTGACCTACAACTATGGATGCAGTAGTTCAAATGATGGAAGAAATCTTTACAGCGATGATCATCCCACCCTCTCCATACACGGGGTAGACAGGGATGGGCAACTTGGACATTGGCTACCCAAAATGGGAGGGCTACAAAGGCAAAGGAGCTCTGATAGCGTAGTGGTTATGAATTGGGCTGTAAACCGCAAGGTCAGCAGTTCAAAACTACCAGCTGTTCTGCGGGAGAAAGATGAGGCTTTCTGCTCCGGTAAAGATTTGCAGCCTCGGAAACCCTGTACAGGGTCGTTATGAGTTGGAAAAGATTCCACAGCACATAACAAAAACAACAAAACAAAGGCAATAAGTGACTGGCTTACAAGCTTTCCAGAGAGAGCCTAGATTCAGAGGGCACAGATGAGTGCAGAATTTCCACGGAGTAGTATCCAATATGTCTGGGCTGGGCTGATGAAAGGAGATGGGGATGGCACTCATGTGGTACAATAGTGAATAATTGCTATGAGGATTGACTGTAAGGCTTGAAAATGTACAGGTAGACATTTTGTAGCAAAAGGAAGGGAGGGATTGACTTTGCAGTCCAGGAGCAGAGGTCCCTGGGGCCATCAAGGGAGAAGAGCAGAGTGAGGGACCCTACTTAGAGAAACAATGACACCAGAGATAGAGGCAGAGATGATATCGTAGAGATATGGAGTGTTTGGTGACTCTAGTCCCAGAGAGAGAGAGGGGATTGGTGCTGATGACCAGGGGGCAGGCTTGTAGGGTATACCCTTTGGTTGGTTGATGAAGCATGGAGGGGATTGTAACCATGGCAATGAAACGATATATGACAGGATGAATGTAAAGCTAATGTTCTCCCATGTAAACTATCACATAATTCACAGCAAAATATTTAAGATAAAAAATAGTAACTGTTACTACACAGTCTAGGATCTCAATGTTGGAGTTACTCCAATATCCAACTATGTCAATCCTAACTATGTTATATATTCAGAGGAAATAATCACTGGGTGGATATGCTGACCCAGTGAGCCCACTGTAAATTTGACTTTGGCCAGCACTTCAGTTATTACTGACAGTCAAACATCTCTGTTCTAACAAGGGAGTGATGATGATGCTTCAGCTCTTCAGGTGTCAAAGTCAAGTCAAATGGTGTATTCAATAGTCCTTGAAATGTTTGAGTATTTCTTCTTTAATGTACTATAAGAATGATAGTGACAGAAGGGTTGGTTAAGCTCTCAACTGCTAAACAAAATATGGGTGGTTCAAATGCACCAGCTACTCTGTGAGACAAAGGTATGGCAGTCTACTTTTCTAAAGATTCACATCCTCAAAATGCTATAGGACAGTTCTATTCTGTCCTAGAGTGTCAATATGACTCAGAATTGACTCCACAGCCACAAGTTTGGTTTAGTGTACTGACACTATAGTAAATGGTAGTTGTTCACTTTTGGGGTAGGACTAAAGGAATTTTTACAGGATATACTACTATAGTGTTACAAGATTGTTCTCCTTGGAATTGGGCCATGTCTTCAGACAATGACTCTGGATACTGGATCTGAAAATGTTCACAGATCCAGAATCAGCAAAAATTGTGATTTGTTATTGGATGACTTCAGCCGCCTACTCATTTATTCTCTCTCTCTCTGTCTCTTTCTCTCTTTGACTGTCTTTGTTTCTCTCTCACACACACATGTTTGTGTGTGTGTGTTAACAATACGCTGTTCAGTATTCACTCAAGTCTTATAAATCCTGTATATTGTTGTTGCTAGGTGCCACTGAGTCACTACTAACTCATAGCAACTCAATGCACAACAGAACAAAACATGGCCCAGTCCTGGGCAAATCGCACAATTGTTGCCATGCTTGAGTCCACTGATGCTGCCACTTTGCCAGTCCATCTCACTGGAGGTCTTCCTCTTTTTCTCTGACCCTCCACCTTACCAAACATGATCTCATTCTCCAGTGACTGGTCCCTCCTGACAATATGTCCAAAGTAGGAGAGACGAAGTTCAGCCATCTTAGCCTCCAAGGAGCACTCTGGCTGCACTTCTTCCAACCCAGATCTATTGGTTCTTTTGGCAGCCCATGGCGCTTTCAATATTCTCCTCCAATATCCTAAGTCAAAAGCATCAATACTTCTATGGTCTTCCTTATTCACTGTCCAATTTTCACATGTATATGAGGTTATTGAAAATACCATGGCTTGGGTCACATGCACCTTAGTCCTCAAGCTGACAGATGAGTGATGGAAATGCTGTATATTACATTCTTAATATTGGTAATTTTGGATTAATCCTTTTTTTTTTTTCTTGTACAGTATGTCCATGATTCCCCTGCCACCCAATTTTATTAGGCTTTTCAATGAATCAATTTTTAGGGTTTTTTGTTTTGTTTTGTTTTTCCCTCCATAATCTTATAATCACTATTATATGTCGACTTTCTGTTTCATCAATTTCTGTTCTGATTATTTTCCTGTTTATAATTCTTTGGTTTAAGTCTGTGCTTTGGTTAATATTTTGAAAAGAGTGTGATTTTTGCTTCCTGTATTTTTTTTTTTACCCCCTACAGGTGCATTTAAAGCAATACATTTTCCTCTAGAGTATGGAAATGATATTTATTATCTTCAGTACAAAGTATTTTCAAATTCCTATTGATTTATTCTTTGACTTAAGGGTTACTTATCATACCATTTAACTTCCAGTCATCTTGGGATTCTATAGTTATCTTATATCTAGTAATATCTAGCTCATTTTCAGTGTAGTTTCAGAACATGTACCTTTGGAATTAGTTGAGGTTTGCTTTATAGCTTCACATATTGTCAATTAAAATTGTTTTGTGTGTGTGTATGTGACCCTTTGAAAAATGTCTGTGTTCTAAAGTTGCTAAATGCTTGTTTTATATTTTGATAATACTAAAATTAATTAAATAGTGCCTGTTTCCAAATTCCAATACCGAATGCTGGGGGTTAAATGCTTTATTTAAAAGACATAGTCCATACTCTTAAAGAGCTTACAACATACATAAATCACAAAATTTTAGAAAATAGGTTACAAAATTCATTTTAAACATCCATAATCGAATACGAAGAGTGTTAATATTTTATTTTATTGATTCCGGATTTTTCCTTCTTAAACATTTGTAACTAGTTTTAGTCATAGCCTTCTGGTAAACTTACATTCTGCTTTTCTCCACTGTGTTAGATATCCTCATGCCGTTTCTCTACGTATCCACTCTCCTGAGTGTCCTGGGAGTCTAACTGTTACGGTCAATCTCAATAGTTTCTCTTTCCCTCTAACTTCTAGTTTGAATTTGATCCATGAGAAACCCCAAAAGAAAACCAGAAGGAAGGAGTGGAATAACATTGGTATTTCTTTCTCCACGTCTACCCTGTGGGTTCACTTTAAGATGATTTTTGCCTCAGGTGAAGATTCTAGTGCTACTAAAGTTTGGGAGCTCTGATAGCGTAGTGGTTACGAATCGGGCTGCAAACCTTAAGGTCAGCGGTTCGAAACTACCAGCCGCTCCGCGTGAGAAAGATGAGACTTTCTACTCCCGTAAAGATTTACACCCTCGGAAACCCTGTACAGGGTCGCTATGGGTCGGAATCGACTCGACGGCACTTAACAACAACAACAAAGTTTGGGTGTGGTGCTGTGGGTTAATGCTCTGGACTGCAAGGTGGGCAGTTCAAACTCACCAGCCACTCCTCGGGAAACCCTATACAGGGTTGCTATGGATCAGAACTGACTCTATAGCACTTAACAACAACAATAAAATAAGCCCATGCCACATGACTTTCTTCTTTCAGATTCTAGATCTATTTGTTTCACTCTTTCCTTCAGATTTCAGGGTGTTAACAGCCCTGGGATGTTGCATTCAATAGTTTTACTGCCACCTGCTCACATCTTTGTAAATAGCTCATTAGTAAGCTTTATCAAATTAGTTTAAATACAATTTGCCACTTCATTCCTGTAGGAATCCTGATTAAAATAATAACTTGTAGGGGAAATGACCCTAGGAAAAAACACTAGACTGAATGGTCAATTTGAGCCACAAGGTCAGCAGTTCAAACTCACCAGCCATTCCTCAGAAACCCTATACAGGGTTGCTATAAGTAGGAACTGACTTAATGGCACTTAACAACATTGCTTTGGGGTTTGTGTTGTTTATATGTTTGAGTAATGTAAGGAGCTCTGGTAACACAATGGTTACGAATCAGGCTGCAAACCCCAAGGTCAGCAGTTCGAAACTACCAGCTGTTCCGCGGGAGAAAGACGAGGCTGTCTGCTCCTGTAAAGATTTACAGCCTCAGAAACCCTATACAGGGTAGCTATGACTTGGAACCAACTCCACAGTACATAATAACAACACTGTAAGGATAACCACATTTTCAATGGTGACTGATATATGGATTGTTGTTGTTGTTGTTATGTGGATAATCAATGGCAAATGGTGACAATAATACTTTGGACTAAAGTTTTCACCAGTAATTCTGGACAACTGTTGTTAGGTACCATTGAGTTGGTACAGACTCACAGAAACCTCATGTACAACAGAATGAAACACTCTCTGGTCCTGCACCAATCTCACAATCAACACTTAGGTCCATTGCTGTTGTTACTGTGCCAATATATTTTATTGGGGGTCCTCCTCTTTTTCACAGACCCTCCACTTTACCAAGCATGATATCCTTCTCCAGGGACTTGTCCCTCCTGATAATATGTCTGAAGTATGAGAGAAAAATTCTTGACATTTGGCTTCTAAGGAGTATTCCAACACAGATCTGTTTATTCTTCTGGCAGTCCATGGTACTTTTAATATTCTCCTCCAACACCTTAACTCAAATGCATAACTTCTTCTATGGTTTTCCTTATTTACTGTCCTACTTTCACATGCATATGATGCTAATGAAAATATCAAGTCTTGAGTCAGGCGTATCTTAGTCCTCAAACTGACATCTTTGCTCTTCAACACTTTAAAGAGGTCTTTTGCAGCAGACTTGCCTGATGTAATACATCATTTGATTTCTTCACTGTTGTTTCCATGAGTGTTGCTGGTTGATCTGAGCAAAATGAAGTCATTGACAACTTCAATCTTTTCTGCATTTATCTTGATGTTGTTTGTTGCTCCAATGGTAAGGAATTTTGTTTTCCTTACTTTGAGGTGCAACCCATACCAAAAGCTGTGATCTTTGACCTTCATTAGTAAGTATTTTAAGTCCAATAGTAGATGAAATTAGGTGTAGGCGGAGAGAAACATATTGGGAGATTAAGTGCCTGTGATGTGTGCTGTTATAGTGACAGTTGTTGTTACTGTATGCCTGTTGAGTCAGTTCTGATTCATGGTGATCCTGTAGGAAAAAGAAGAACTCCCCTGTGAGATCTTTTAGTGTAGTGTCTTTATGGGAGCAGGTTTCCAAGTCTTGTATTTTGTGGAGCTGCTAGTGGACTCTAAGAGCTGACTTTTTGCTTAGAAGGCAAGCAGTTAAGCATTGCACCATCAAGATTCCTTTAAGGCATCCAAAGAATTCATAAATATTGTGAATTTACATTACCATTTTGATTGATTTCATCTAGGATTTTCCCCCCTTCTAACATATTTTAATCATATCCTTAGGACAGACCCTAGAGAGTACACTCAAGGAAAAATATAATTTTTGAGTTATAAATATCAAGCTGAGAATATGGGTGGATAATCAGAAAGATTTGAAGACATGTTTGAAGGATTCTGCCATCTGCTATTGTAAGGCAGGTGTCGAGGGGACCAAGCCAAATGTCTTTGTTAAGGGTTGCAGAATTTTCATCATCAATCAAATGTGCAACTCCACAGTTCTTGTATATGAAAGCAAAAGACACCTGTGGAAAATGAACAAAACCCTGAGATTTGGGTTTAAGTACATTTGGGGTGAGGGCGTTGATGAGACTGAGGCTAAAATCTTTAAATTGGTGATTTTCTCAAATTGCTTACTATCTACTTTGTTTACAGAACAGCTCTCCCTATCTATCACAGCCTACCCCAGTCACCCTACCATCTGAGGTTGTGTTGCTCCACAAGTTGCTGTTGATAATCCTAGGAATAACCTCACAGTACTTCTCATTGTCTTCAGGACTATAAGTAGACCCAACACAGCAAAAACTGAGTAGTACAAAGTCGGCTCCTGGAAGAATGAGCTCACTCACTAAAAAAAGCTGTAAGACTCATATGTGTTAGCAAGAACCTGGGAAGCATATATTGGGCTGAATTATATGGGTATTAGTCCACTGATGAAAAAAGAGTAAAATAGAAAATCTCATTGACATGGAGGTATTCATCCAGGATTTGTGATCTAATGTGTTGGTTCAGGTCCCTAGATATTCATCATCTACTAGGTTAGATAATTGGATCTTTGATTTAAAGATAGTGTAAGTTAATGAGATTTAAATGTTGGCACTTCCTTGGCATACTTCAGAGGATGGAGTCTGAATACTCATTGAGATGAAAATGCTGGAATGGATCTATTACATGCAATGTGTCCAATCTGTCCATAACGATGCCTTCAAGAACATTCGTTTCTCTGCGGCATTAAGAAATTCATTGATGAGATAAGCAGAAACAGCCTTTAAGTGCACTGTATTGGCTGTCTTCTGTGGACTAGAGAATTTTGAATTGGATTTTCTGATCTTGATGGAGCTTCTGGTGCATAAGCTGGATGACAGCTCTTAACTAACAAGAGACCAAGTAGGTGCAGATGAAAGAATCAACACAGGGATAGAGTGATCATCAGGATATTTTAACTCTCAAGGACCTCTGAAGGTGGTATACTGATCATAGAATCACTAAAAATGAAATAATTTACTAAAATATTGCTTTGTACATATAAGAAATGTTTCAAGACGTTTGAATATAAACAGTGGAGATTTTCAGTCTCTTAATTTCTAAACCTGTCAGTTTACATATTTATATCCTCCCTACTGTGGATGAGACTGGGACTTTTTGAAATATTCTGCAGTGTTTCTCCAGGTTTATATTGGGAATCTTTCCTAAAATGTCTCTAAAGGGACCCATAGTCACTTAGTAAAGTAATTATGCACAGAAAAAAGAGGAAATAACTCAATTTTCTATGGTCATTAGATACTGGCTCCTAACTGATGCTATTATTCAGATACCTGCAACATTTTCAGAGTGGGACCCTACAGAGGTAAGGTAATAGATTGAGTCTTGACTTGAATATATCTCCCACGGATCCAATTGTCATCACTTTCCCAATCCTAAAATATGCTGTGTGTGTGTGTGAGTGTGTGTGTATTTCTGCATACACAAACAGAATTGTCATACTGGCTCCCTGTGTCCTGGCAAGGAAGGGTCAAAGCAAATATCTCCTTCACACCTAGAACAAAACAAAGAAATACCACATAAAATTGAGATTAGTGCTTCCATCAAATGTTTGAGAGACTGCATGTGTCATAATTTATATTAGATCCCCATTTAATTAGCCAGTTTAGCTTTTAAGAAAGTCATTTGGATCATAGAGGGTAACAGTAAGCTGCCACACATTTAACCAAGGTTTTAGATGTAATATATTTACAGGTGCAATTGAACAGAGTTCTCAGTACATAGCCATATGATTTAGCAATGACTTTTAGCTCCTCCCTAATTAGTAAGCAAAATCAGAAGTATTCTATATCTACTGAGCAGATATATCAGTTTTGACCCAGGACTAGTCAGCACTCTTAGTCTTTATCATTTTGGTCTGGAAAGGTCATAAGTATTCTCATAACCTACAGAGCATCACTTTGGTCAGTTTAATTAACAACATTATGTTCATTGGCCCCAGTAAGCAGAAAGTAACAAGCATTCCCTAGATCTTGGTAAAATATATCCATGTCACATGGTGCAAGATCAATTCTATTAAATCCAGTTGGCGATCACATGGATGAAATATCTAGGGTTCAATCGTTCTATGCTTATCAGTATTATGCCACTAAAGTGAGAGACAACCTGTTGTGCCTTTCATCATCTACCACAAAGAAAGACACAACACTCGGTGGGCCTCTTTGTGTTTTGTAGTCAATCTACATCACATTTGGTCATGTTCTTCTGATCCATTTATTAGTTAACTCATAAGGATGAAAGTTTTAAATTTTGCTAAGAGCAAAATAAAATCCTATAACCAATCCTGTATGTCGTGTAAGTTGTTACAGAACTTTTTGATGCTTCATATCCTATTGTATTGGAAGCATCTTTGGCAGATGTGATGTTGTCTGGAGTCTGTAGCAAGTCCCCCAAAGTGCTTGAGTACTAGATTTGGAATGAGGTCAATTCTGCTGACCATTGTTCTCTATTTGAAAAGCAGTTTCTGGACTTTAGAGAGAAACTAAATGTCTGGCCATGAGACACTGAGTGACTATAAGTTCTGAATTGCTCATCACGACCTTGATGTTATTTGAAATACTGAAGCATAGAATTGCTATATACAATAACATTTTTCTATAAAATGATAATAGACTACATCCAGTCAGGCTTGAAGTGTTCTGGAAGATACAAGTGAATTGCTCAGATTTCATTTTTGCTTTGCTTCCTCTCCCTCAGCTCAGGTCTTTGGTTTCATAGAACATATCCTATGGAGAAAGAAAAAAGTGTGGGTCTAATATAATGGAGTCCTGTTGTGGCGCTTTAAGATAAGTTGTTGTTGTTGTTATGTGCCGTGGAGTTGGTTCCGACTCATAGCAACCCTGTATAGGGTTTCTGAGGCTGTAATCTTTACAGGAGCAGAAAGCCTCATCTTTCTCCCACGGAACAGCTGGTAGTTTTGAACTGCTGATTGTGAGATTAGCAGCCCGATTTGTAACCACTACACTACCAGAGCTGGACTAATAATGAGAAGTTGGCTGTTGAAACCCACCAGCTGCTCTTTGGAAAACTTATACCAGGTCATTTTGAGTTGGAACCAACTCAATGACACTTAACAACAACAATGATATAATGGTGGATCTGAAAAGTATGCCGCCCTAAGCCACAAGTGGATGACCAACACGCTTCATCCCTACTTTGGAATGTCTCTGAAAGAACATCAAATAGCAGCATTTCAATATGCAGAATCTTAGACAATAAATATGGCTGTCCAAATCACATGAAAGGAAATATGACCAGAGCTTTCAACTACATTGAGTGATGGCTAATAGACTGACTGGCTGTTTTGGGGAAAGAACAAGATTGGAAGGTTGGGAGCAAAGAGATCTGTGAGGAAGATATGAACTTGGAACTTCTAGAGTAGAGTGTGAAGATATTTCTATCATATCTAAATTCATATCTGATGACCCTGACTAGAGAAGAAGAACTTATTAGTCAGGTAGACAAAAGAGAATGTTTTGTGGAGTAAGACAATCTTTCTCAGACACCCAGGGCTTGCTCAGTGGAGGCCATTATGGTTTTAGCATCATGGATTTCCCTTCATCAATACTGTGCTGGTGTGCTTTGCTACTGAGTGCCTAACTTGTGAAGATCAGAAACCAATGTCAAGTCTAAATATGATATCGTTCTATAGGTACCAGCAGTTTTCTGTTAAAATGTTAATTTCAATGCATCCACATTTTCCATATTTAGGTACAAAATCTAAGTATGGGTTTTCTTTCCATGGCCAAACTGCTTCTCTTAGTACTTAGTTCTTGGACTTACAATATGCTTTACCCATATACACTCATCTGCCACTTTGTCATGCTGCAGTGACTTGCATGTTGCTGTGAAGCTATGCCATGGGTACTTTAAATACTATCAGTGTCATGCATGATGGACAGGTTTCAGCTGAGCTTCCAGATGAAGACAGAATAGTAAGGAGATAAAGATTACCTCTTAATATTTCGTCACTGAAAACCTTATGCATAGCAATGGAGCACTATCAGCACCAGAACATTGAATATTGAAACATGATGAAGAGCACTAGAATATTGTCAGATATAGTGCCAGAAGATGAGCCCCTCAGGTTGGAAGACACTCAAAATGTGACTGGGGAAGAGCTGCCTCCTCGAAGTACAGTCGACTGGGTGATATGAATGGAATAAGGCCTGCGGGACCTTCATTTGCTGATGGGGATCACTCAAAATGAAGAGAAACAGCTGTAAACAACCATTTATAACTGGAACAAGGAATGTATGAAGTATGAATCTAGGAAAATTGGAAATTATACAAATGAAATGGAATGCATACACATTAATATACTAAGCATTAGTGAGCTAAAATGAACTGGTATTGGCCATTTTGAATCTGACAATCATACAGTTTACTATGCCAAGGAAGACAAAATGAAAAGGAATGGTGTTGCCTTCATCATCAAAAAGAACATATTCAGATCTGTCCTGAAGTACAGCACAGTCGGTGTTAGGATAATATATCCATATGCCTTCAAGGAAGACCAGTTTGTACCACTATAATTCAAATTTACACCCCAATCACTAAAGCCAGTGATGATGAAATTGAAGAATTTTACCAACATCTTCAGAGTCCTGGTGTGGTGCTGTGGGTAAATGCACCAGACTGCAAAGCAGTTTGAATTGCAAGGTCTGTGGTTCAAGCTCACCAGTTTCTCCTCAGAAACCCTATACAGGGTCACTATGGGTCAGAACCGACTCAACGATACTTCATAACAACAATAAACCAATATCTTTAGTCTGAATTTGATGAGACATGTAATCAAGATGTATTGATAATTGCTGGTGATTGGAATGCAAAAGCTGGAAACAAAGAGGCAGGATCAATAGGTGGAAAATATGACCTTGGTGATAGACATGATGCTAGAGATCGCATGATAGAACTTTGCAAGACCAATGATTTCATCACGAATACCCTTTTTAAAGAGCATAATAATAACTATACACATGGACCTCACCAGATAAAATACACAGAAATCCAATTTATTACATCTGTGGAAACAGACAGTGGAAAAGCTCCATATCATCAGTCAAAACAAGGCCAGGGGCATATTGTGGAGCAGATCATCAATTGCTCATATGCAAATTCAGGCTGAAGCTAAAGAAAATTAAAACGAGTCCATGAAAGCCAAAATATTACCTTGACTATATTCCACCAAACTTAGAGATCATCTAAAGAACAGATATGATGCATTAGACACTAAATACTGAAGGCCAAAAGAGTTTGTGGGATGATATCAAGAACATCATACAGGAAGAAAGCAAAAGGTCATTGAGAAGACAAGATAGAAGAAAAGACCACAATGGATGTCAGAAGACTCTGAATCTTGTTCTCCACCGAAGAGAT
>NW_006408594.1:8298743-8303235 GCF_000296735.1 Chrysochloris asiatica
AAGGCTGTGCTCTTTGATCTTCATCAGTAAATGTTTTAAGTCCTCTTCACTTTCAGCAAGCATGGTTGTATCATCTGCATATCGCAGGTTGTTAATGAGTCTTCCTCCAATATAGTGAAGAATGAGTATTCTGTAACAATTCATTGTGCTCATAAGTAACCTGTACATAGACCAAGAGGCACTGTGCACCAGGGTTGTGTTCTTTCACCATAGTTTGCCAATCTGTATACTGAGCAAGTAATCTGAGAAGCTGGAGTATATGAAGAGAAACATAGGCATCATATGCAACCTTGCTTGCTGAAAGCAAAGAGGTCTGAAAACAAACACTTAACCAATGAAGATTAAAGACTACAGTTGCACCTCAATGTAAAGACAACAAAAATCCTCACCACTGGATCAATAAACAACATCCATATAGATGGAGAAAAGATTGAAGTTGTCAAAGACTTCATTTTGCTTGCACCAACCATCAATATTAATGGAAGCAGCAGTCAAAAAATTAAACGCCGTATTGCCTTAAGTAAACTTGCCTCAGAAGACCTCTTTAATGTGTTGAACAGTAAAGGTGAATTTGAGGATTAAGGTGTGAGTGACTCAAGCCATGGCATTTTCAATAACCTCATATGCATGTGAAAGTTTGACAGTGAATAAGGAAAACCATAGAAGAATTGATGTATTTGAGTTATGGTGTTGAAGGAGAATACTTAAAGTACCATGGACTGCTAAAAGAATGAACAGATCTATTTTGGAAAAAGTACAACCAGAGTGCTACTTGGAAACCAGTATGGCCAAACTTCTTGTACTTTGGACATATTATTAGGAGGAATACCATGCTTGGTAAAGTCGAGGGTCAGAGAAAAAGAGGTAGGCCCCAAGTGAGATGGATTAACACAGTGGCAGAAGCAATAGGCTAAGGATTAGCAATGATTGTGAGTTTGGCACAGAACTGGGCAGTGTTTCATTCTGTTGTGCTGTGAGTTGGTACCTATTCAATGGTTTCTAACAACCATATTTGATGATATTCAAAACACCATCTCCTCTGACTAAAGAAAAGAGCTATTTTCTAATAAAGCAAGTGTATCCATAGACTCATACTCATGGTCTCCACTCATCAGTTGTTTTACTAATCTAGCTGGTAGAGTGGTGAAATGGTTACAAAAGTGCACACATGGCACTACTTTAGAACAATATCCTAGCTGGTTGGGGTTGTATTGTATTCTACAGGATCTGATAAATACTGTAAAATATAGACCACATAGGCAGTATCAGTCCAGGTAGGGATGAGAACGGACTTTCATATTATTATACTAATTAGTCCATTTGAAGAACTTTTGCTTCTTGTATCTTCAACCTTAGGGTTGTTTAGGTTTGGAAGTACTGCTACCCAAGGAGTACTTCATGATTTTGATGATTTCAAAGATGATACTGCTCTCTTGAGGAACTCTGGTCGCATAGTGGTTATGAATTTGGCTGTTAAGCTCAAGGTCAGCAGTTTGAACCTACCAGTGATTTCACAGAAGAAAGATGAGGCTTTCTGCTCCCATAAAGATTTACAGCCTGGGAAACCCTACACAGGGTCGCTATGCATCAGAATTGACTCCAAGGCACATAACTACCCCCCCTCACTGCTTTCTTGATTTTTGGGTTCCTTATGTTAATAAGCCCACATGAAGAGGAAGGATAACTATACTGAACAGCATGATCGAACCAAATTATCATGGGATAGTTAAAATGCTTCATAATATGAACACTGTTCATTTTAAATATCAGGTAACATGAGATGACAATGCTTTGCAAAGATAAAATAAGGGATTGGAGTTTTTTGTGTCCTGGGCTGGAAACAAAAACTTTCCAGCAATATGACAGAGAAAAATGGAAGTTTGTTGTAAAGAAAGAAGACTGATATGTTAAGATGTATTTAATGCCTGTGATATGTCAAATTCTATACTCTGTGCTGGACATGTAAAGGTTAAACAAAACAGTTTGTGCCTGTTATAGGTTGAATTTTGTCTAGTCCCCGAAAAAGACTGTTGAAGACATAATCTCCAGAACCTCAGAATGTGATAAGAAGAGAAATCAGAGATATACACAGAGAGATACATAAACAACCAAGGCAGTGGCAGAGATCAAACACCTGGGACCAACAGAAGCTAGAAGAGGCAGCAAGAAAGGATCTTTTCCCAACCTTCAAAGAGAACGTAGCTTTGTAGATACCTTGATTTCAGACTGTAGCTTCTAGAACTGTGGAAGAATAAATTTCGGATGTTTTAATCCAGTCAGTTGGCGACACTTTGTTATGACAACCCTAGGAAACTAATATACTACTCTAGTTTAACTACCCAACAATTTGCCAAGTAAAGGATAAGAGAAAAATTACCTATAATCTCATGATCCTATCACATAACTTAGTGTTTTGTTGTATTTATTTTAGCTAAACTATTTGTTAAGGATACATTTATAAAGTTCTTCATTTTTCTGGAAATGTTTATTTTATGTCACCCTCTTGAGAGGATAATGTGTATGAAAGACTTAAATTCTTTGGCAAAGTAAAGATGATGATATCGAGAGACACATTAAGGAATACAGAGCTAAACTTGTTGTTACATGCCATCGAATTTGTACCGACTCATAGCAACTCTATGCACAAAAGAACAAAACACTGCCCGATCCTGGGCCAACCTCACTATTGTTGCCATACTTGAGCCCATTGATGCTGCCACTGTGCCAATCCATCTCTCTGGGAGTCTTCCTCTTTTTCACTGCCAAACACGATATCTTTCTCCAGTAACTGGCTCCTCCTGACATTATGTCTGAAGAATGAGAGGCGAAATTTGGCCATCCTGGCCTCCAAGGAGCACTCTGGCTGCACTTATTTCAACACAGATTTGTTGGTTCTTGTGGCAGCCCATGGCACTTTCAATATTCTCCTCCAACACTGTAACTCAAATGCATCAATTCTTCTATAGTCTTCCTTAGTCCAGGCACACCTTAGTCTTCAAGCTGACATCTTTGCTTTTCAACACTTTAAAAAGGTTTTTTACAGCAGATTTGCCTAATGCGATTTGTCGTTTGATTTCTTGACTGCTGCTTCCATGAGTGTTGGTAGTTGATCCAAGAAAAATGAAGTCCTTGACAACTTCAATCTTTTCTCCATTGATAAGAATGTTGTTTATTGGTCCAGTGGTGACCAATAGACAACATTTTTGTTGTTTTGTTTTCTTTACATTGATATGAAATCCATACCGAAGGCTGTGCTCTTTGATCTTCAGCAGTAGATATTTTAAGTTCTCTTCACTTTTCAGCAAGCAAGGTTGTATCATCTGCATATCATAGGTTGTTAATGAGTCTTCCTCCAATATAGATACCACATTCTTCTTCATATAACCCAGCTTCTTGGATTATTTGCTCAGCATACAGGTTGAATAAATATGGTGAAAGAATACAATCTTGTCGCACAACTTTCTTAATTTTAAAACATTCAGTGTTCCCATGTTTTGTTCGAACAACTGCCTCTTGGTCCATATACAGATTCCTGATGAGGACAATTAAGTATTCTGGAATATTCATTCTTCACAATGTTGTCTATAGCTTGTCATGATCCACATATTTGAAAGCCTTTGTGTAGTCATTAAAGCACAGGTAAATATCTTTCTGGTTTTTTGCTGCTTTCAGCCAAGATCTATCAGACATCAGTAATGATATCCCCTCATTCCATGTCCTCTTCTGAATCCAATTTGAATCTCTGGAAGTTCTCTGTCAATGTATGCTTGTAGCTGTTTCTGAATTACCTTTAGTAAAACTTTACTCACATGGAATATCAAGGATGATGTCCGATGATTTCCGCATTCCATTGGGTCACCTCTCTTTGGAATGGGCACAAATACAAATCTTTTCCAATCAGTCGGCCAGATAGTTTTCTTCCAAATTTCTTGGCATATATGAGTAAGTGCCTCCTGTGCCGCCTCACTTTCTTGAAAGATTTCGATTTTTATTCCTCAATTCCTGGTGCCTTGTTCTTGCCAATTCCTTCAATGCACCTTGGACTTCCTCCTTCAGTATCATTGGCTTTTGATCATATGCTAAATCTTGAAACAGTTGAACATTAACTGTTTCCTTTTGGCACAGTAACTCTATGTATTCTTTCCATCTTCGTTTGATACTTTCTGCATCATTCAATAATTTTCTCAGACAATCCTTCAGTAAGGAAAGTCGAGGCTTAAATTTTTTCCATCAGTTCCCCGAGCTTGCATAATGCTGAGCATGCTCTTCCTGTTTGGTTTCCTGACTCTAGGTCTTTGCACATTTTGTTGTAATATTTGACTTTATCTTCTTGAGCTGACCTTTGAAATTTTCTGTTCAGCTCTTGGACCTCCTCATTTCTTCCATTTGTTTTAGCATCTTTATGCTGGAGAGCAAGTTTCAGAATCTCTTCTGACATCCATTTTGATCTTTTCCTTCTTTCTTGTCTTCTTAATGACTTTTTGCTCTCTTC
>NW_006408594.1:8306390-8325169 GCF_000296735.1 Chrysochloris asiatica
CCAGGTGGCATCATTGATGGCGTCAAGTGTGGCAGCAGTAGTGAGGTTGGCCCAGGATCGGACATTGTTTCATTCTGCTGTGCATGGGGTCGTTATGAGTCGGTTCTGACTCGATGGCACCTGACAACAACAACAACAAATACTATTAACAGATGGTACATGGATGGGATTGAAATAATTGTACTGAAGCAAAGTATTTGATTTGTTAAATGTAAAACCAATGATATGCTTGTAAACCTTCACTCAGTTCACAATAATGGTTTTTGTTTTGTTTTAAAGACTGTTGGCTAACAAGTTGACCTCTTGGAGGAAAAACAAAAATGAAAAACTTTAAAAAATTAAGTCTATGGGGAAATTATGAACCTGGACCTCCCCTTGAGGTTAGACAATGAGGAGTCTTGGCAAATGATTGGGGGAACAGTGTTGGAATATTAGTCTGAGTCCTAGTGTAGCACTGTTGGATAAGCACTGGACCACAACGTCACCTTGAACTGCAAGGTTGGTGGTTCATATCCTCTAGCCACTCCTCAGAAACCTTGTACAGAGAAATTCACTATGAGTTGGAACTGACTCAACAACACTAACAACAACGACAATCCTGACCTGTGGGAGATCTTCAGTATAGCAATTTTCCTTAGCTTAAAAAGCAAAAATTCCAATCCAAGTGGAGTTCTCTACAAAATTCTCCTTCCAAATTCTGGCAATTGCTTCTTCCCTTATCTCTTTAAATCCAGAGCTAGCAAAAGCTCTTCTTTGACTATCTCCAGGGTACACTATCTCTTGCTTTTCAAGGTTCCATCCATACCTTTGTTAAGTGTCTTTTCTTAACTTGCCTTAACCAAGACCACTTTGAATACATCACGTTTTCTTCTGAAATCTTGACTAACACAATGTAATGTATGTGGTGACTTTAATCATTGATTGAATATTCTTATTGTCATTAATGCTCTTTGTAACTATTATTTTAAATCTTGCTGCAGCAAATATCTTATAAGTGATCTATCCCCTTCCTTGTTTCTCTTCCAACTCTAACGTTTGAAAATATATTTAGATTAGAGTTTGAAAATTGGGAATGTAGGTTAAAATGATCTGAAATCTTGTCATGTGACTTAGTACAGAATATTAAAATGTTTTGTAAAAATGTTTCACAATTAATACTATTTCATGCAGACGATGCTGTTGTTAAGTTCTGAAGTGCCGTCAAGTCATTTCCAACTCAGCAACCTTGCATAGCGTTTCTGAGGAGCGGCTGGTGAATTTGAGCCACTGACCTTGCAGTTCAACCACTCTTGCAGTCCAGTGCATATTGCACAGCATCACACTAGAACTCCCATGCAGATGAAAGGTATGACAATTTGTCAACCTCCTTACTAGCATTGAATGCTTTTATTTTAGATTTCACCAATTCTGTGGTTTAAAACATGAATGTCTTTACATTTTAAAACATGCATTTATCTTTTAAAATTTGTCATTCCCTTACTTATTAGTGAGCTTACATGTTTTCCCACGTGGTTTTCAGATATATCGTTCTCATTTCTAATTTTCTGTGAATTTCTTTGCTTATTTATTGATCTTTTATATTGATCTATACAAGCTATTTATAGAAAAAAAAAACTTTGTTAATATTTGATGCACCTATTTTTTAAAGTCTGATTTTACCTTTTGTATAGTTGTGTTAGTGTAGTGGTTAGGAATTGGGTTGCTAATATCATGGTCATCAGTTTGAAACTACCAGCTGCTCCACAGGAGAACAATGAGACTTTCTGCTCCCATAAAGATTTACAGCCTCGGAAACCCTGTACAAGGTTGCTGTGAGTAGGAACTGACTCCACGGCACATAACAATAACAACAACAACAA
Source organism: Chrysochloris asiatica (assembly GCF_000296735.1). Classification (NCBI taxonomy): domain Eukaryota; kingdom Metazoa; phylum Chordata; class Mammalia; order Afrosoricida; family Chrysochloridae; genus Chrysochloris; species Chrysochloris asiatica. The sequence continues at coordinate 8,308,250 of NW_006408594.1, forward strand.
CAAAATAGTTGTGTCACAATTAAAAAAATTAAATTTTAAGTAGTTAAATCTTTTGACCTTTTCCATTGTTCTATTGATTTAAGCTTAAAATAGTTCTTATTTTTATTCCCCTCTTTTCCTCTAGTTTTTCTATGGTTTGATATTTTTTATATTTAACTCTTTAATCCATTAGAAATTGACTTCGCTGCATGATGTGAAGAGAGTGTCTAAAATTGATTTTTTCTTTCCAAATTGCTAACCAGACATCCCAGTATCATTTACTAAATCCTTCCTTTTCTCAGCCACGTGTGATGTCTCCTTTATCATGTATTAAATTCTCTTATATACTGGCATCTATTTCTGGACCATCTGTTTCATCCCATTGATCTGTCTGTCTAATCTTGTGCTAGCACCTCAGTGTCAAAAAGGACTTCTTTATATATGTTGGAATAGGAAGACACACAAGGACAAGATAGGCTGCCATTTGGGTCCAATTGTAAAATTTGGATGAGACAAAAAATAGAAATCCTTTTAAACTTCTTTTTTGCTCTTTTTTTAGATGAAATAATTAAAAAGAAAGGTCAAGTAGACAAGAGTATTAGAAGCCAAATATGGTTGAAAATAATATAACTATTTATCCTTTTCAAATAAGCATACGTTTCCTGGCCTAAATAAGTTACTGGTATCATCTAGAAGCCAGGAATTATGTCTGAACATTAAATACAAAATATTATTTTATCCTCATATAATTGCTTTTTGGGACACAACAATTGTTTGTCATTGCCCCTCTTTGTCAGGTCTCCAGAATTTCTCAGAACTTTGTAGCTCAATCATCTCAAATGAGACACCCAGTAACAAATTCAGAAAATAATCTACCTCTGGTATTATTCACTCCTACAATGAAGGAGCTGTGGTACCCTTCACATTCCTTGCAAACAAGCCAATGGAACCCACAGTGAATTTCATGAGTGTACCATAATTAATTCTTTTACTACCAGATGGTGTCTTATATTCTACTCATTTCCTATTCCAGCCACTAATGCTCTACCAACACACCACCAATGCTGCTGAAACATATCAATATCAAGAACTGGGGCTGTGACTACAGATGAGGGACAAGCAATGGGAAGAGGTAACTTAGACATCATCAAGGATTTGAATGCACCCCTCACAATATTGAAGAAGTAATGGCAGCATACAGGTTCTGATACTGGTCATTATGCAGCTGAACGGCCTTAAACAAAGAGTCTTCAGGAATAACATGCCTCCACCTGTATTCCTTTCTTCTTTAACCTTTTCCTCAATGACTCTGATAAGGATGAAGAAGGCACATTCATACTGTCTGAACTCTGGAAGCATAAAAAAAATACTAAGCCAAAACCAAACCAGTTGCTATTGAGTTGATTTCAACCCATGGTGACCCTCTGTGTGCAGAATAGAAATGTTCCATAGGGTTTTCAAGATAGTGGTCTTTTACAAGCATATTGCCAGGACTTTCTTCTGAGGAGCTCAAGCCACAAACTTTGAGTTAGTAGTTGAGTGGTCAACCATTAACACTACCCAGGGACTCCTTATAAAAAGTGTATACATGATATAATAATAACTCAAATCAATCTTAGCAGATGTATCAGTGAACCAAGGTAACTTATTTGAAATATTATAAACAAATGAATACTATATTAGGGAAAGTGTCCAGAAATATTTGTGAAAAACACTAGATGTTAACTGAAAGTTACTTTAACATGGCCACGTATACTCCTAATTGTCCTATTTCCCAATTCAAGAAATCAAACAACGTATTGCGTTAGGCAAATCTTCTGCACAAGACCTTTTGAAAGTGTTAAAGAGCAAAGATGTCAGCTTGAGGACTAAGGTCCGCCTGACCCAAGCCATGGTATTTTCAATAACTTCTTATGCGTGTGAAAGCTGGACAGTAAATAAGGAAGACCGCAGAAAAATTGGTGCTTTTGAGGTATGGTGTTGGAGGAGAATATTGAAAGTACCATGGGCTGCCAAAAGAACCAGCAGATCTGTGTTGGAAGAAGTGCAGCCAGAGTGCTCCTTGGAGGCCAAGATGGCCAAACTTCATCTATCAAACTTCAGACATATTGTCAGGAGGGTCCAGTCACTGGAAAAGAATGTCATGTTTGGTATGGTGGAGGGTCAGAGAAAAAGAGGAAGATCTCCAGAGGCATAGATTGGCCAAGTGGCAGCATCGATGGACACAAGCAGGGCAACAAAGTGAGGTTGGCCCAGGATTAGGTAGTGTTTCATTCTGCTACTCATAAGGTCACTATGAGTCGGTACCGACTTGATAGCACCTAACAACAACATACTCTTCTCACCATATTCTGAAGCCATGCACATGAACTCTTCCAGCTATTTTCACTTAGTAGAGTTATAAGGTAAACCGAACAACTCTCATCCTGAAGTATGAATCTGACAATGTAACTAGTGGGATTATGCTAAATTATAAAGTGAAACAACCACTTGTCTGTCAGTTTGTCATACTGTGGTGACTTGCATGCTGCTGTGATGCTGGAAGCTATGCAACTGATACTGATGCATTTGAGTTCTAGTGTTGGAGAAGCATATTGAAAGTACCATGGACTGCCAGAAGAACAAACATATTTGTATTAGAAGTGCAGACAGAATGTTCCTTAGAAGCCAGGATGGAGAGACATTGTCTCTTATACTGTGGACATGTTGTCAGGAGGAACCAGTCCCTGGAGAAGGACAGCATGCTGGTAAAGTGAAGGGTCAGCAAAAAAGAGAGGAAAACCCTCAGTGAGATGGTTTGGCACCATTGCAGCAGCAATGGACTGAAGTATATAACACCATTGTGAGGATAGCACAGGATCGGGCATTGTTTTGTTCCATTGTGCATAAGGTCACTATGAATCAGAACCAACTCAGTGGCTCCCACTACATGCCTTGATATCACTGCACTCTTGTTACATGCTAAGTATTTTACAAGCATTCTCTCAAGTAATCTTCATCTCAACTCCATGTTCACCTGTACAGAAGGAGAACAAATTGCTCAAAGTAGCCTCCTAAGTCATGTGGCCAGCTAATTCCTCTTATTAAATTATAAAATGTTTGCACTCCCCAGATTTTCATGCATTAGTGCACCAAATTACACCTGGATTGTAATCACCTTGTGTATTTTTCAAATACAGATGGCCTATTCCATACATCATCGCTTCTGTTTCCCTATTACTAAGGAGCATCGGAGAATAGACGCGTGTCCTTCAGCTCCAGCTTCCCTATCAGAACTTCTGTGACTACCTTAGCCCTTGGGAACTTCTGACTTCTCCCCATTTCTTTAGTACTAATTATTGCTGTTGTTAGACACAGTTGAGTTGGTTCCAATATATAGCAATCCAGTGTACAACAGAACAAAACACTGTCCCATCTTCTCTATCAGTCCTATGTTTGAGACTTTTATTGCAGCCACTGTGTCAATCATCTCATTGAGGGTATTCCTCTTTTTTTGCCGACGCTCTACTTTCCAGACATGATGTCCTTCTCAAGGGATTGGTCCCTCCTGACGATATGCCCAAAGCACAAGAGGCTATGTCTTACCATCCTCACTTCTCAGGAACATTCTGTTTCTTTCTCCAGAACAGATTTGTTTATTCTTCTGACAGTCTGTGGTATATTCAGTATTCTTCAGTAACACCATAATTCAAAGGTATCAATTCTTCATAGTCTTCCTTATTCATTGTCCAGCTTTCATGTGGCTATGAAGCAATTGAAAATACCATTGCTTGGGGCAGCACACTTTACTCCTCAAGGTGATTATCTTTGCTTTTGAGTACTTTAAAGAAGTCTTTTGTAGCAAACTTAACGTTCTCAATGCAATATGTTGTTTGATTTCTTGACCGCTGCTTCCATGGGCATTATTATGCATCTAAATAAAAAGAAATCCTTGACAAATTCAACACATTCTCCATTTATCATAATGTTGCTTATTGGTCCATTTGTGAGGATTATTAATTGCTACTAGTTATTAGCACCAATCATTTAGCATTTAGTGCCATGGAGCATGATGATGACTCTTCTATATTTTATTTCTTATTTTTCTACCCAAATCAGAATATGAGTTCTATGAGGAAAGGAACTTTTCTGTTTTGGTCACTGATAAATCAAGCATTCATAACAGTTTCTAATTCATTTATTTAGTTACTCAATAAATTTATTTAGATACTCAATACATTTTTGTTGAATAAATGAATAAAAAATGAGCTTGGGCTTTTCTCGCCTTTTTTGTTCAAATTATGTTTTTATGATTCATTTGAAGCCACATCCTTCCAGAGTTCTGGGTGAGCAGTCAGTTTATACCCTCACTGAGCTTTGTGAGCCTTGTGTAGTAGGTAAAAACTTGCAAACATCTCTTCAATCCATCACTCTTAGTACTCTAGGTATGGAAGGAAATACCTTTTATTGATTTGTTTCTGGACCAAGTTATAGATTTTACATATATGTATTATCTTATTTAACTTTCACACTTATGAGGTAAGTGTTACAGATCCCATTTAACAGATGCAGAAACAGAAACTCCGAGAAGCAAACCCAGGGTTATGTGTCTAATAGAAGCCAGATATTCAAATATTTATGAGTCCACTGCCCAAGTCTTTTCACCATAACATGACCACAGAAACATAAGCTCAAGTAGGGCCTTGGTTTTTTTGTTTTTGTTTTTCAATTTTCTGTCTTCAGTGCTGTTAAAGATTCAGTTGTACCTCCTGTAAAAGACAGGTTAAACTCTTAATCCTTGTATCTATGAATGTGACCTTGTATCAAAATAGGGTCTTTAAAGATGTCATCAATTATATTTACATGAGATCACATTGGAGTTAGGTGGTGTTGGGGGTTTAGCCTAGAGGGAAAATAAGTAGTTGCTGGAAGACTGAATAAAAGAGCAAGAATCAATCTGAGAGACATTAGTTTATTATAAAAGAAAATAAAAGAAACTTACCAAACAGGATGTGGACAGTTGTCTCCAATGGTGGCCGGCTGGACAGTGAAGATTTTCTGCATGATGGGTGTGGGTTGGTGTCTTTTTATATCATGGGCTATGTAATCTTTACACACATCAGGATAGCTAAGGGTGGTATGTGGAGCACAGAAAAGGTAGGAAAACCACAAGGTAAAGAGTTTTGTGCCCCTTCCTTGAGAACAAAGAGTTTCCTTATGTATAGAGGGAGAAGGGGGCTGTTGGCTTCTTCCTAGCATATGTATGAGAACAAGGATCTTTGGTATGCATAGTGGGAAACTGGGGCTGTTTGCTCTTTCCTATTGGAAGCAGGGAGAAGGAATAAATAGGAGATATGGTTTGAGTTGACATTGTTGTTGTTAATTGCCATCAAGTCGGTGCTGACCCTTAGAGACCCTATATAGGGTTTCCAAGGAGCAGTTGGTGAGCTTGAACCTCCGACCTTGCAGTTCAAAGGACTTTGCAGTCTGGTGCATTAACCCATTGAGCCACACCAGGATATTAGGGTGCGTTGACATTAGGGTGGCTATTTTAGAGTATTTGAGCTTTATCCCTACAGGTGACTCATAATCCAATGTGACTGGTGTTCTTATAAAGGAGCATGTACACAGAGACAGAGAATAAGACGAGTAATGTCATGTGACACTGCAGCTGCAAGCTAAGGAATGCTTGGAGTGATCAGATGCTAAGAGGAAAGAATGAAGCGGTTCTCTTTCAGAGTTTTCAGGAGTCCACATTGCCTGGCTTCAGAGTCTCAGTCTCCAGAACTGTCAGACAATAAATTTGTATTCTTATAGGTCACCAGAGTTTGATATTTTGTTATTAAAGTCCAAGGAAACCAATATCAGTGCCCAACACATATTGGGAGATGAATAAATATCCTTTGAATAAACGAATGAGTCATAGAACAGATGAATTAACCATGCCTCTTTTCTAGCACTGCTTCATAAGGAAAGAGAATCAATTTTCATTCAAATTACTTTGACTTAGATTCTCTTGTGCTTGTTTTTTTTCTGGGTGGTTTGAATGGTTTGTATTTAACTGCTAATCAAATAAGGAGCTCTGGTAGCGTATAAATCGGGCTGCTAACCTCAAGGTCAGCAGTTCGAAACTACCAGCAGTTCCATGGGAAAGAGATGAGACTTTCTGCTCTCGTAAAGATTTACAGCCTCGGTAACCCTGTAGAGGGTTGCTATGAGTCGGAACCGACTTGGCGGCACATAGCCACCACCACCACTAATCAAATAGTTGGCAGTTTGAACCCAATGACTCCACAGTAGGAAGGTCTGACACTGCTTCCATGAAGATTAAGGCTAAAAAAATTCTATAGCGCTCAATCCTACTTTTAAATACATGGATTGTGAAGTGCCGTCGAGTCGGTTCCAACCCATGGAGACCCTGCATAGGGTTTCCGAGGAGAAGCTGGTGAGCTTGAATCACTGACCTTGCAGTTTAAACGGCTTTGTAGTCTGGCGCATTAACCCATAGCGCCACCAGGATTCCTTAATACATGGATGTTGTTGTTGTTGTTGTTAAGTGCCGTCTAGTTGGTTCCGACCCATAGTGACCCTGAACAGGGTTTCCGAGGCTGTAAATCTTTACAGGAGCAGAAAGCCTCTTCTTTCTCCCGCGGAGCAGCTAGTAGTTTAGAACTGCTGACCTTACGGTTCGCAGCCCATTCATAACAACTATGTTGGGTCACCATAAATCGTCATTAATTCAATAGCTACGGGTTTGGGGTTTTTTGGGTGTTTATACTTACTTTGGCTCAATTTCTATTTTCTTCTTGGATTAATAGGAGTATTAGTGTATCAGAATCAGAAGGATTATTAGAAGGTGTTTGTTCAGCCTCCCACCAATCCATAAATACTGTTTATAACATCCTGGGCAGATGGTCAGCCAGCCTCTCCTGAACACCTACAGTGATGGGAGACTGAAAAGAACAGAAGACAGCCTGTTACATTTTGGAGGCAGTTTTGATGATTAGAAATATTTTCATCTGATTGAATTGGATTCTGCTATATCAGTAATTATTCTTTATGTTGCAAGAAACTGAATACACAACTCAAGTTGGCATTAAAAGTGATGAGTCTCTATCAACTCAGTAGTTGAGAAGTTCAGTGTTACGGTGAACTTTAGGAATGACCTAAATCAGATGTTCATGATGTCCTCAGGGCCCTGGCTCCACTTTTCTGCAGTTCTTTCTGCCTTTGGCATCTTCCATGTGTCAGCACTCTCCTTAAACTGTTTTTTTGTTTGTAATAAGAAATGATACCAAGTCCAGTGCTAGAGTTTCTAGTTATACACCACCCCTTTATTTAGAGAAAGAGTTTTAATCCCAGTCACTAAAGTAAAAGTACAGCTTTGATAACCTGGGTGCTGCAAGCAGCTGTCAAACAAAATATTGGTGGATAAAGTCCACCCAGTTGTTGTTGTTAAGTGCCATCGAGTCAATTCCAACCCATAGTGACCCTGTATAGGGTTTCTGAGGAGCAGCTGGTGAGTTTGAACTGCCAACCTTGCAGTTAAAATGTCTTTGCAGTCTGGCACATTAACCCACAGCGCCACACCAGGACTCCAAGGTACCTTGAAATAAAGGCCTGATGATCTATTTCAGAAAAATCAGTCATTGCAAATCCTATGGAGCACGGTTCTATTCTGACACATGGTATTGTCATGTTGTTGTTGTTGTTAAGTGCTGTCGAGTCGGTTCCGACCCATAGCAACCCTGTACAGGGTTTCCAAGGGTGTAAATCTTTACCGGAGTAGAAAGCCTGATCTTTCTCCCGCCGAGCAGCTGGTCATTTCGAACCGCTGACCTTAACGTTCGCAGCCCGATTCGTAACCACTATGCTACCAGAGCTCCTGGTATTGCCATGAATCAGATTCAAATAGATGGAAACTGCTTCTTTATGGACCTAATTTAATATTGTTGCTGCTGTTATAAGTAAGTGCCATCCAGTTCTGACTCACAGCAACCCTGTGTAGGGTTTCTGAGGTCAGCTGGTGGCTTTGAACCACCGACTTTACTGTTTGCTGTCCAATGTTTATCCTACAGCACCACACCATGAGTCCAAATTAGGATTAAAACCTGAATGATTTTTGAAGCAGGATGACAGAACATGATGCTTGATTTAACCAAGGGCTCCAAAGTTTGTGTGAAGTGGGAAGTGGAATGTAATGAACGCTGTTGACTACCTTCATTCCATTCTAGTAGGAATTTAGTATATTCATGTGTCGTGGTGTGGTGCTGTGGGTTAATGTGCTGGACTGTAAGGTCGGTTTGAGCCACAAAGTCAGTGGTTCAAGCTCACTAGCCGCTTCTCAGAAATCCTATACAGGGTCTCTATAAGTTGGAATCAACTCAATGGCACTTAACAACAACATCCACAACGCCCTTTTACTGGAAGCACTATGACTTTGTAAGACAAGAACTGGACTGTAAACCACAAGGTCAGCAATTCAAGCCCATAGGAGAAAGACAAGGCTTTCTGCTCCCACAAAAATTTACAGTCTTGGAAACACTTTACAGGGCTGCTGTAAATCAGAACTGACTCACTGACACTTAACAAGGAAAGCCCATCTAGTATGTTCACTCATGGGAACCTTCCCATCCCTAGTTCCAAGGATAGATCCTGATCAGGCTAATCGATACATGAAAGTCCTCTGTTGATTTATTATTCTAAGATTAGGCCATAACCTAGATTGATCCATTCAGACAGAGGGGAAATTATATTCTATGCTTTGGAAAGGGTTTTTGCACTTTCTTTGATAGAGATGAGTAGTAAAGTGTATCATTGCAGGTCTACCAGCAGACATATTATGAACATTATTGTTTAGTCCTTAGGGTGAAGCTTTTGCTGTTGGCGGCAGATTGAAGATCGATAGTAATCAGTGATATTTTTGAGTTGCTGATAGTTCTATGCCTGGACCCATCTTCAACCAGATCTTCCAACTAGATATATGAGATAATAACACCCCCATTATTAAATCCTGCTTTAGTTGGGATTTCTGTTTGTTGCAGTCAAAGTGATCCGTACTGATCCTGGTAGAAAGAATGTTGCAGAGACAACCAACAAGCAGGTGCTAATTCATGGGAATCTTCTGTCAGTTATCCATTTATGGTGCAATATTTTAAGATAGATAACATGCCTTGCTTACTATTATCTCATAAGGCCAATCATTAGAGAAAGAAATTATGTTTGGTAAAGTAGAGGGTCAGTGAAAATGAGTAAAACCCTCAACAAGACGGACTGACACATTCGCCTCAATGATGGAATCAAAATGGAGATGGTATAAGACTGGGCAATGTTTTGTTCTGTTATATGCATGGTTGCCTTGAGTTGGAAAGAATGGCAGCTAACACCAACAAATATGTGTATCATAGAATTCTATCCTTGGAGCTGTTATTCCCAAACCCTTTGATAACTCTCCATTTGATTTGCATCCAGATTCTGCGTCTTTTTGGCCATTCGTTCTCTGGAAATACATGCTCACATAATTGAATGCCACATTCTAAAGTGGTCTGGCTCCCTCTGGGTACGATGAGAATATTATGTTCTATAATACGTGTATGATTCATCTTGGTGTAAGGGAAAGAAAGCTAGAGTGAGTGTGATTGCAGTGGATTTCAGCTCGTATCCACCCACTTTAAGCAAATCTTTCACCATACTGAGTCTCAGCTTTCTTCTTGATCAAATGGGGATAATAATCCCTGTTTATCTTCAAGTGCTGCTATTCAAAGCAGATGAAATAATGGATGTAAAAGTTCTTTGTAAACTGTAAAACTATACGAAAGCAAAAAAATGATGATTAATGTAGCTTAAGATGGTGTCAGCTTCCTTCATCAGTCATAGTACAAAGTTTAATTATACCCTGTCTTATTTCAGAAAGAATTTCAGGCATCTTACAAGAGAACATAAAAAAGACAAGATAGTATAAATTAGAAACAAACTAACATAAAAAGGAACACTACAATCAGGAATTGTATTGTTTTGAAAAATGGTCCAGAGTAGTCATTCAGTATCTCAGAGCTTTCTAGAAACCAATGTGTTTACAGAAATTTGTCTGTTCTGCAATTTTTAATTCACATGAAATAAAAATAAATGTGAACACTTTTTACTAAGTTTTTTGGATTTTCTAGCTGAGGATTTCCATTAGTATTACATTTGCATTAAAACCTTAAAAACTCACAATTTGTGTGGATCAGCACTGGAGTGCTAACTTTGGAAACCCTATACTGGGTCAATACGAGTCAGAACCAGCTTGACAGCACTTAACAAAAACAGCATTAATGACTTGAAAAACATTTTCTCAAGCTGAAAAAACTGGAGGAAAAAATCAAGCCCTGGATTGCTATATTGAAAGATTTTATGGGCAAAATATTAAATAGCACAGTAAGCATGAAAATGTGAGAGAAGGAATACACAGTCACTGTAACAAAAATAATTGGTTGATGTTCAACTATTTCAAGAGGTAGCACATAAGCAAGAAGTGATGATACTGAAGGAAAAAGTCCCAGATGCACTGAAGGCACTGGAAAAAAAAAAACGAGACTTCAGGATTTGACAGAATAAAATGGAAATTTTTTAATACACTGATGTAATGTAAGAGGTGCTCATTTACCTGTGCTAGGAGATTTGGAAGACACTTACCTGGCCAACTGATTGAAATATATCCATATAATTGTTCCCATTCCAATAAAGGTGACCCAGAAGACTGGAGAAATCATCAAACAATATTATTGATATCACACACAAGTAAATTTTACTACAGATAATTCTGAAATGATTGCAGTGATACATCAATAATGAACTGCCAGAAATTCAAGTATGATTCAGAAGAGGAATATGATTGCAGATAGCAGATGGATCTTGGTTGAAAACGGAGAATACCAGAAAGATATTTTCTTGTACTTTATTGAATATGCAAAGGTATTTGACTATGTGATTCATAATAAGCTATGGATAACACTGTGAAGAATGAATATTCCAGAGCAGTTAATTTTGCTCATGAGGAACCTGTAGATAGACCATGAGACTGTCTTTTGAACAGAAAAGCAGACTACATGGTTTAAAATCAGAAAAGGTGTGTGTCAGTGTCTCGTCCTTTCATAATATTTATTCAAGTTGTATGTTGAAAAATAATCAAAGCAACTAGTTTATATGAAGAAGAAGTGGCATCAGGATTGGAGAAATCTTATTTACAATTTGAGATATGCAGATGATTCAAACTCACTTGTTGGAAACAAAGATGACTTAAAATACTTACATCAAAGACGACATCCTTTAGTATGGATTGCATTTCAATGTAAAGAAAATATAAAGCCTCACAACTGGATCAATAAATAACATCATGATAAATGAAGAAAAGACTGAAGTTGTCAAAGACTTCTTTTTACTTGGATTCATAATCAACACCCATGGAAGTAGTAGTCAAGAAACCGAACAATATATTGCATTAGTCAAATCTATTGCAAAAGATCTCTTTAAAATGTTAAAGAGCAGGGAAGTCATTTTGAAGACAAAGGTATGTCTGATTTAAGTCCTGTATTTTTAGCTATCTCATATATATGACAGCTAGGCAATGAATAAGTAAGCCTGGAGAAGAATTTATGCAGTTGAATTATGTTTGAAATATTAGCAAGCATAATTTCCAGCATCACAGTAAAATCTAAGCCACCACAGTATGGCAAACTGACAGATGGGTGGAGGTTTGACTTGTATTAATATTGCTACAAATTTAAATGTAATAATATCCATATGTGCTTAATTGTTTTATATAGGCTTCACTTAATTTCCACAAAAGTAAATGTACACATAAAGGCATGAGAATTAAAGCAGACAGCAACCCTACCAAGTTCATAGTCTGTTGTTGCCATTAGGTGCATTGAGTTGGATTTGATTCATGTTGACCTTACGCATAACAAAATGAACTGTTCAGTTCTGCGACATTCTCACACAATATAGGTTTGTTTAAGTCCATTGTTTCAGCAACTGTGTCAGCCTATCTTATTGAGGGTCATCCTGCTTTTGCTGACCGTCTACTTTATAACGTATTATGTCCTTCTGTAATGGTTGGTCATACCTGACGACATGTCCAAATTAAGGTAGACAAAGGTTATTGCTGTTGTTAAATGCCACTGAGTCAGTTCTGGCTCCTAGTGACCCTTTATAGGGTTTCCAAGGAGTGACTAGTGAGTTTGAACCACTGTTCTTGTGGTTCAAACTGACCTTTCAGTCCAGTGCATTCACCCACATCAGGACTCCAAGACAAAGGTTAAGAAGTGAAAATGAAGGTTTAGACTCAGATTTGTCTAATCATAAATCTTCTCACATAACCTGGTACAACTGCAGCTATGTGGGACCTAAATGGCTAAAACAGAAGGTGATTAATTCAACAAGCACTCATTGAACTCATACTATGTGCAAAGTCTTGTACATATTGTCTTGAGCCTTTGACACTATTACTTATCATTCAGTACTATATCCATTAATTCTTCCATAAAATCTTTTTCTTTGTTTCAAGTGGAAAACTTACCCCCACCCCCACCCCCTGGATTTTTCGTTCAAGTGTATTGCCAGTGACTTTGTACAAAGGTGGCAGATACCTCATGGAAATAGACAAATTAAGTAGCAGGAATCCACTGTTTCCGCATGCTGCACCACTTGCTTGTGTATGATTCCACATCTCATTAGCTTAGGTAATTCTTTCCAAAGTCTCTGAAACCGCTATTGACCCTGGTGATGTAACCATGGATTGCTTTGTCTTGGTGACTCTGTCACCTACATTTAGAGACCTCTGATTCTGATTTCTCTACTAGGTAAGGCAATAGCATCTGTCTCTGTTTTTCCAGGGTTGACTGTGGCCCTCGTTAGAGTATGGTATGCTCAAAGGCAGAGCTATTATTATAGCTTTTCAGGAGCAGTGAGTGAGTCAGAGAGAGAAGACAGGTCCCGGAAGACCCTCCTGAGCATGAAAGAGGATGTATTTGTTGGAAGTGTGCAGAGGAGAGAGTGTAAATCTCCCCACTAGCTCGAAAAGAATACAAATCAGCCCTCATTTATATTCATTTATTCCACAAGCAAGTAAGTTTGAGAGACTGCATGGCATAGCATACCCCAGATGAGGGAGGAAAAAGCCTGGATTCTGGTCTTGGCCATGCTGCTAACTCTTACGTGAACTTGGGCACATTACTGATTGATGGAACCTCAGAGTTTCCATCCATGAGGCAGGCTCATTAAAAAGTTCTGCTAACTGAATAAGTCAGAACCAAGTCAATGACAACTGACACTGTATTAGTAATTGAAAAGTTGAAGGTTCAAGTTCATCCGGAGGCATCGCAGAAGAAAAGCCTGGTGGTTAATTTCCAAAAATCAGTTGTTGAAAATATTATGGAACATAGTTCTACTTTGACACACATGAGTTAAAATCAACTTGGTAGCAACTAATGATTGGTCTTCAACCATACACATTGCCAATGATTAGATAGGCCTATTCCTGAACCTCAGATCCACCACTTGCTAGCTGTGTAATACTGAATATGTTACTGGAATCTCTGAGTCTCAGATTCCTCACCTGGTACATGGACATAAGGGGCATGCCAGTCTCAAAGGGTTATTGTGATTATCAAGGGAAGTAAAGCATGCAAGATATTTAATATAGAACTTGTCATATAGTGAAACAATGTTAACTATTATGGTCATTATTATTCTCTCATAAGGCTGTTGTTAATAGCAAATAATTCTTTATGTATACTCCCACTTAATACAACCCCATGAAAAAGTAATCATTATAGATGGTCAATAAATAAAATGCTATCGATTTAAAGGATCATTGATATTGAATACCTTTCCAGAACCCAGCAACAAACTAAGACACTAGAAATGTGTATTTCTAGACCTAGTAGGATTTTAGAAATTATCTAGTTCTGCATTCTTGTATTTTAGGCGAGATAAAATCATGTGTAAATATTGAGAGCTGATCAGGAACAGTTAGGAACTGGAAACCAGATATCATGACTCATGATTTGATTTTTTTAAATGTTTTATTGTGAATTATGTAATAGTTTACATGGGAGAACATTAGTTTTACATTCATCCTATCGTATATCATTTCATTGCCATTGTTACAATCCCCTCCATTCATCATCAACCAACCAAAGGGTATACACTACAAGCCCACTCCCCCAACCCCCGGTCATCAGCACACAGCCCCTCTCCCTCTCTGGGTCTAGAGTCCCCAGCCACTCCAGCTCTCCACGTCATCATCACTATCTTCATCTCAGGAATAACTGCTTCTCTGGGTAGGGTCCCGCTCTCCACTCTTCTCCCTTGATGGTTCCAGGGACCTCTGTTCCTAGACTGAAAAGTTAATCACTCCCTTCCTTGCTACAAAACATCTGCCTTTACATTTCCAACCCTCACAATCAGTCCTGATAACAATGATTCACTATTGTATCACAAGAGAACTATGCGCATTTCCTTTCATCAGCCCCACCTAGACAGATTGGATACTACTCAGAGGAGATTCTACCTTCCTCCATGCCCTCTGAATCTAGGTTCCCTCTTGAAAGCTTGTAAGCCAGTCACTTCTTGCTTTTGAAGCTCCCCACCCACTCATTTTAGGTAGCCAATGTCCAAGTTGCCCATCCCTGTCTACTCTGTGTATGGAGGGGTTGGGAATGATCCTTGCTGTAAAGATTTGTTCCCTCTTTTGAGCTACTACATCCATAGGTGTAGGTCAAGTTCATCAAATTGTATCAGATTACTCTTTTTTTCCTCTTCTTTCTTCTTCTGGTTGAGCTCTGATCATCCAGCCATTGAAGCCAGGTCAAGTGGATATTATCTGCAAGTGTGGGTGTTATTGTGCATATGCCCTCTCTTCTTGTCAGCTGGGCATTTCACTCTTCACTCTAGTCCTCTGTGGCTATGTCACTGACTCTGGGCCCAAGAGTCCCCAGGTCTTGCCACACTGATGGCCAACCAGGTCTTCACCCGGATTCACAGGATTCTATTGAATGTTGTAGGGCTTAGCTCGCTGCTTCATTGCTATTTTCCCCTCACTTTCCCTTATCAGTGACAAATGTGGTCACTAATTAGAGCATGTATTCCCAATGAGTCTTAAGTCTTGGAAGGGGGTTTGCTCTGAGGGTCATAATTTGATTTTATTTTCAGCTTCTACATTTTATATATGAGAATGTCAAAGCTGGAGATATTGAATGAATTCCCATGGTCAACAGGTAAGGCTAGGACTTATATTTATAACAGCTCACATTTATTATGTACTGTGTATGTGCCAAGCACAATTCTCGGAGCTTGAGATGTATGAAATTATTTAATCCTCCCAATTGCCCTATGGAATCGTAGTGTGGTGCTGTAGGATAAGTGGGAAGTTAAACCTACCAGCTGCTCCTTGGAAGCCTATGAGTTAGAACTGACATGACAACAGTTTACAAAAACAAAAAAGCCCTATGAGTTACTAGTAAAAACCAAAAAATGAAACCTGTTGCCAATGAGTCTATTTTAACTTACAGTGACTCCATGTGTATGAAAGCAGCGTTTCTCCACAGGAGTTTTTTCTTGGCTATGATTTCTACAGAATCACACCACCAGACCTTTCTTTCACAGTGATGCTAAGTGGGGTCAAACCATCCACTTATATGCTAGTGTTGTTGTTAAGTGCTATTGAGTCAGTTCAGACTCACAGTGACTCTGTGTAGAGTTTCCAAGAAGTGGCTGGTGAGTTTGAACCACTGACCTGGCCGTTCAAACCGACCTTGGGATCCAGTGCTTATCCTACAGCACCACACCAGGACTCCTGTAGTTTAGTAGATGAGTGTAAATAGTTTAAATCAACCAGAGACCTAAAATCCCTGATTTTCAGATTTGAGAGTAGTGGCACAGACAGGTCAAGTAACTTGCCAAGATCATTGTGATGGCATGAATTGTATGATTTGTTGAATGATCTAAACCCTCACTCAATTCACACACACACACACACACACACACACACAAGTTTAAAAAAGAAAAGTAACTTACCAAGGATACACAGGAGGTTCAATATTAGAATCCAGACAGTCTGACTAACGAATATGCACATTTCACTGTAACACAATATTTGGAGTTTCAAGCTAGCCCTAAAGGAGTGCGGAGGTGACTGGAACTACACCCACAACTCTGTATAGGTTTGACAGAGGGTATTTCTACATATATATAGATTTATATGGTCTGCAAGAATATCCAAATATATAGTATAGCATACAGAAGCTAAAGTTATAAAACATCTAGCTATAACAAAACTCCTAGAAAGGATGAATTGCTGGGCCTGGAGACTCAGGATCACAGTCATGAGGGACATCAAGGTCAGATGGATAACATCGTTCACAAAGACAATACTCTACATTTTTCTTTGGTGAGTAACTACTTGGGTTTTAAAAGTTTGTGAGTGGTCATATAAGGTGCAACTAATGATCTCTCCCTGTCTGAAGCAAAGAAGAATGAAGAAAATCAAAGATGCACGGACACAATTAGTCCAAATGATCAATAGACACGTGAAGCACAGTCTCCAGGACTTTGAGACCAGAAGCATTCGCTGGAACTTGATACTACTGCTGATCACTTGAAAAAGGATAGTTACAGTAGGTTCTGTATAGAATGGGATAAACATGAAACAAAGCTCAAAATCATTAAAAAAAAAAAAAAAAAGTCTAGGCTTGTTAGTCTGATAAAACTGGTAGAACCTCTTATCACTCTTGAAGCATGGACTGAACTTAACCCATGGCTAAGCTTTCAACCAAACTGTTGTTGTTGTTAGGTGCCATCGAGTCCGTACCGACCCATAGTGACCTTATACACAGCAGAATGAAACACTGCCTGATCCTGGGCCAACCTCACTACTGTTGACATGCTTGAGTCCATCGATGCTGCCACCTGGCCAATCCA
>NW_006408594.1:8325639-8342027 GCF_000296735.1 Chrysochloris asiatica
AAAGGTTGTTTATTGGTCCAGTGGTGAGGATTTTTGTTTTCTTTACATTGAGATGCAATCCATACTGAAGGCTGTGCTTTTTGATCTTCATCAGTAAATGTTTTAAGACTTCTTCACTTTCAGCAAGCAAGGTTGTATCATCTGCATATCACAGTTTGTTAATGAATCTTCCCCCAATCCTGATACCACATTTTTCTTCATAGAACCCAGCTTCTCATATTATTTGCTCAGCATATAGGTTGAATAAGTATGGTGAAAGAATACAACCTTGTTGCACACCTTTTTAAATTTTGAAACATTCAATGTTCCCATGTTCTGTTCGAACAACTTCCTCTTGGTCCAGGTACAGATTCCTCATGAGCACAATTAAGTGTTCTGGAATACTCATACTCCACAATGTTGTCCATAGCATATCATGATCCACACAATTGAAAGCCTTTGCGTAGTCAATAAAACACAGGTAAACATCTTTCTGATATTCTGCTTTCAGTCAAGATCCATCGGACGTCAGCAATGATATCCCTCTTCTGAATCCAGCTTGAACCTCTGGAAGTTCTCTGTCAATGTATGATTGTAGCCATTTCTGTATTACCTTTAGAAAAACTTTACTCGCTTGAACCAAACTATAGACAAGCCTATAATATGTATGGAGAGTGCGGTGGCTCCCCAGAATAACCACAAAGTCTGTGGTGCCAGCCTCTGCAAGGAAAAAAGATGAGGCTTTCTGCTCCCACAAAGGTTACATACTAAGAAACCTATGTCGGGTTGATATGAGTCAAAGCCAACTCAGAGGCACTTAACATCAACCACAACAACAACAGAGGCCGATGACTTCTTAATATATACCCACTGAAAACATTATGAATAGCAGCAAAACATTGTAAGATATAGTACTGAAAATAAAAATATATGAATAGTGCCAGAATATTGTCAGACGTAGTGCCAGAAAAAGAGCCCCTCAAGTTGGAAGGAACTCAAAACACAACTGTGGACGAGCTGCCTCCTCAAAGTAGGGTTGACTGTTATGACACTAATAAATTAATGTTTTGGGTACTTTCATATGCTGATGGGATATAACTCAAAATGAGGAAAAGCAGCTATAAACATCCATTAATAATCAGAATATGGAATGCACAAAATATGAGTCTAGGAATATTAGAAGTTGTCAAAAATGAAGTGCAGTGCATAAAAGTAGATATACTAGACATTGGTGACCTGAAATGGACTGGGAATGGACATTTCGAATCTGACAATCCTATGGTTTACTATGCAGGAATGATAGATTTAAAAGGAATGGCATCACTTTCACCCTCAAAAAGAATATCACAGGATCTATCTTGAAGTATAATGCTGTCTGTGATATGATAGGTTAATATCCATAGGTCTACAAGGAAGATCATTTATAACACTATTATTCAAATTTAAACACGAAAGCCAGCGATGATGAAATTGAAGAATTCTATCAACTTCTTTAGTCTGAAATTGATCAAATATGTAATCAAGATATATTGATAATTACTGGTAATCAGAATGCAAAAGTTGGAAACAAAGTGGAAGGATCAGTAGTTGGAAAATATGACCCTGGTGATAGATGCTGGAGAATGCATGATGGAATTTTGAAAGACCAATGATTTCTTCATTTTTTAAACATATACAAGGTGACTATACCAGTGGACCTCACCAGAGGGAATACACAGAAATCAAATTAACTACATTTGTGGGACGAGTTGGTGGAAAAGCTCAATATCATCAGTCAAAACAGGGTCAGAGACAGACTGTGAAACAGATCATCAATTGCTCATATGTAAATTCACACTGAATCTGAAGAAAATTAAAACAAGTCCACATGAGCCAAAATATGGCACTGAACGTATCCTACTTGAATTTAGAGATCACATCAATAACAGATTGGATGCATTCGACACTAAAGACCTGAAGAGTTGTGGAATGACATCAAAACATCGTACAGAAAGAAAGCAAAAATTCATTAAGAAGACAAGAAAGAAGGAAAAGACCAAAATGGATGTCAGAAGAGATTGTGAAACTTCCTCACCAGTATAGAGATGCTAAATCAAATGAAAGAAGTGAGAAGGTAAAAGAGCTGAAAAGAAAATTTAAAAAGGGCAGCTCATGAAGACACAGTCATGTATAATGAAATGTGCAAAAACCTGAAGTTTGAAAACCAATAGGGAAGAACATGCTCAGTATTTCTCAAAATGAAAGATCTGAAGAAAAATTGAAGTTTTTTCTTGAAATATTCAAGGATTATATGGACAAAATATTAAATGATGCAGAAAGAATCAAAAGAAAATGGAATATGCAGAGTCACTGTTACAAAAATATTGGTCGATGTTCAACCATTTCAAGAGGTAGCATATAATCAAGAGCCAATGGGACAAAAGGAAGAAGATCAAGATATTGGAAAAGAACAAGGCTACGGGAATTGATGGAAGGCAAACTGAAATGTCTCAACAAACTGATGCAATATTCATCCATGCCAAGAAATTTGGAAGATAGCTAGCTATTTGGCCAACTGATTGGAAGAAATTCATATTTGTGCCCATTCCAAAAGACATGACCCAATGAAATGTGGAAATCATCAGTCAATATCATTATTATCACGTGCAAGCAAAATTTGGTAAAGATAATTAAAAACCGGCTATAACAGTACATTGGCAGCCAGAGGTTCAAGTCTGATTCAGATGAGAACATGAAATGAAGGATATCATTGTTGACATAAGATGGATCTTGTCTGAAAGCAGAGAATACCAGAAATATGTTTTGTTGTTGTTAAGTACCATCGAGTTGGTTCCAACCCATAGCGACCCTGTATAGGGTTTCCAAGAAGCAGTTGGTGAGCTTGAACCACAAACCTTGTTGTTCAAACCAATTTTGCAGTTCTGTGCATTAACCCACAGCACCACACCAGGACTTACTGCTTACTGTACTGTATTTTTACACCATACTTATTCATTCTGTATGCTGAACAAATAACACAAGAAGCTGGATTATAGGAAGAAGAACATGGCATCAGGTTTGGAGGATGATCATTAACAATTTGCAATATGAAGATAATACATCCTTGCTTGCTGAAAGTAATCTTCAGATACTTACTGTTGTTATTGTAGTTAAGTGCCTTTGAGTGGATTCCAACTCATAGCAACCCTGTGTAACATCTCTAAGGAGTGGCTAGTAGGTTTGAAGTGCCAACATGTGGTTCACAGTTCTGTGCTTATTAGACAAATGATGATCAAATACCCCAGCTTTCATTATGGATTGCACCTCAATGTAAAGAAAACAAAAATGCTTACCACTAGATCAACAACTAATATCATGATAAATGGACAAAAGCCTGAATTTGTCAAAGACTGTGTTTTGCTTTAATCCACTGTCAATACTCTCGGAAGCAGCATTCAAGAAATCATAGGATATATTGCATCAGCTGCACAAGACCTTTTTAAAGTGTTCAAAAGCAAAGATGTCAGTTTGAGGACTATGGTGTGTCTGACTCAAACTGTCTTATCTTCAATGGCCTTATGTACATGTGTAAGGTGGACAATGAATAAGGAAGACTGTTGAAGAATTGATGAGTTTGTGGTAAGCTGTTAAAGAAGAATATTTAAAACACCATGTCAGAAGAACAAATTTGTGCGGGGAGAAGCACAGCAGAATTCTCCTTAGAAGCCAAGATGTCCAGACTTTGTCTCAGACATGTTATCAAGAAGGATCAGTCCCTGGAGAAGGACATCAGTCTTGGTAAAGTGGAGGGCCAGAGAAAAAGAGGAAGACCCCCAATGAAATGGATTTGCACAGTGGCAGCAGCAGTGGGCTCCTGTGTAACAATAATTGTGAGGATGGTGCAAGACCAGGCAAGGCAGTGTTCTATTCTGTTGTGCATAGGCTCACTATGAGTGGAAACCAACTCAAAGGCACCTAACAACAGCAGCAACAACATAGCTCCAAAGTCAGAAAGGGATGGGAATGAAGAATGAATGAAATGGAAAACAAAAGGAGAAAGAAAGTCCTGTTATACTGTGGCAAAAGCAATCAGTGTCATGAAATGAAATGTCTGTGAATTATTGAATGGAAAACCAATTTGATCTGCAAACTTTCACCCAAATTACCATAAAAAGTTAGGGAATCCAGTGTCAGACTGCTTTAGTTCAGTAACTCAAATAACTGTGTTTTTCCGGGTAAAGTGCTGATGGCTAATGTCTTTACCTCTTTATGCCTCAGTTTCCTTATACGCAAAAGTGGAACTATAATATTAGTGCATTCATAGGGAGGTTGGATGAGATAATCCCTATCTGCCTGCCTAGTGTTTGGTGCATGTGTGTACTTATATGGCTTTAAAATGTGCTTGGGTTTAACTGTGTGCATGTGTGTTTTGAGCATGAAACACCCTTGGCCAAACTACACTTGGCCAATCCCAACAATGCCCCACTCAAGGATCAGTACTGGGACCTGCAGGTAAAGTATCATAGTACCTGAAGGATAGCCCCTGGTGTCATCATGAATTCCAGATGTTCATTCCACTGGGCCTGGAGACTTCCCATCCTTCACCAGCACATCCTGGATAAACACAGCTGGATGGACACTGGGATCAATGGAGCAATGGACAATGCCCACTAGACTGCACAGGCTCACGTATTGATGTCAGCAGAAAGTGGGGGCCCACCTGCTCAACAGATTCTCCATCTTTCCAGAAAGGATTTTGTAGGAGATCTGCCTACTCTGCTGGCTAAACATTCTGGCGCCAATCAGGAGGAAAGGAGAGGGCCCCACAGGGGAATGAAGAGGATCCCAGCAGAAAACACAGAGATGCTTGGTAATCTGGTCATGTGTTGTGGTGTTCCAATTTATAGCAAACCTATATACAACAGAACTAAGTACTGCTCAATCCTGCATCATCCTCCCAATTGTTATGTTAACCGCTGCTACCATGTCAATTCATCATGTTGGGGGTCTTCCTCTTTTTCATTCTCAATTTTACCAAGCGTGATAACAAAGTCTAGCTATCCTAGCTTCTAAGGAACATTCTGGCTATATTTTTTCCAACACTGAACTGTTTGTTCCTCTTTCAAAGTCGATAATTTCAAATACATGGATCTTTTGTAGCAGATTTGCCTAATGCAATGGTTCTCTGACCTCTGGAGGACCACTGCCTGGGAGTCAGACAATGAAGCATCCTAAGTGGATGGGTATGAGACTGTGAATTCTGAGATAAGCCACAACTCAGGGAAATATAAGATCATTAATGGTGTTCTTGTTGCAGTTAGGTACTGTCATGTCAGTAGCAGCCTTATAAACCACAGAATGACATTCTCTGACCTTGTGTAATCCTCACAACTATTATTATGTTTCAGTCCATTGTTGCTGCCAATGTGTCAATCTATTATGTTCGGAGTCTTCTTCAATGTCCCTCCACTGTAACAAGTAAGATGTCTTTCTCCAAGGACTGGCCACTTCTTACATGTCCAAAGTACAAGAGACGGATTCTCAACATCCTCATTTATAAAGAGCGTTCTGATTGTACTTCTTCCAAGGCAGACCTGTTTGTTCTCCTGGCAGTGGATACACTTCTAATATTCTTCTACAACACCATAATTTAAATGCATGGATTCTTCTATGGTCTTACTTATTCATTGTCCGATTTGAACATGCATAAGAGGTCGATGAAAATACATGGTCAAGTGGAAGGCCAGAGAAAAAGTCAGGCATACTGTAGTCATCAAAGTGATGTCTATGCTTTTTAACATTTTGAAGAGGTCTTTTGCAGTATATCTACCTAAAACAATACATCATTTGGTTTTTTGACTGCTGTTTCCATGAGCACTGATTGTGGATCCAAGTAAAATGAAGTCTTCGACAGCTTCAATCTCTTCTCTATTTGTCATGCTGACATTTATTGGTCCAGTTATGAGGATTTTTGTTTTCTATACATTAAGGTGCAATTTTTATTAAAGCTATAGTCTTTGATTTTCATCAGTAAGTATTTTAATTCCTCTTTGCTTCCAGCAAGCAGAGTTGTGTCATCTGCATATTTGTTGTTGTTAAGTGCTGTGGAGTCACTTCTGACCCATAATGACCCTGTATAGGGTTTCCAGGAAGCAGCTGGTGATTTTGAACCATCGACCTTGTAGTTCAAACAACTTTGCAGTCTTGCCCACAGCGCCATGCCAGGTCTCCATATAGCAGGTTGTAAATGACTCTTCCTTAAATCTTTTTTTTAAAATGTTTTATTGTGAATTATGTGATACTTTACATGGAAGAACATTAGCTTTACATTCATTCTATCATATATCATTTCCTTGCCATGTTTACAATCCCCTCCATGCATCATCACCCAACCAAAGGGTACACCCTGCAAGCCTGCTCCCTAGTCATCAGCAAACAGCCCCTCTTCCTCTCTGGGTCTAGAATCCCCAGCGTCTCCATCTCTCCATGTCATCATCTCTGCCTCCATCACTGGTGTCACTGCTTCTCTGGGTAGAGTCCAGCATTCTGCTCTTCTCCCTTGATGGTCTCAGGGACCTCCACTCCAGGACTTCAAAGTCAACCACTCCCCTCCTTTTGCTACACAACATCTACCTTTACATTTCCAACCCTCACAGTCAATCCTGTTAGCAGCTATTCACTAATGTACCACAAGAGACCTATCCCCATCTCCTTTTATCAGTCCTGCCCAAACAGATTGGATACTACTCAGTGGAAAGTCTACCTTCCTCTGCACCTTCTAGATCTAGGCTCTCTCTTGAAAGCTTGTAAGCCAGTCACTTGTTGTCTTTGTAACCCCCTCCCCCCATTTTGGGTAGCCAATGTCCAAGTTGCCCATCCCTGTCTACCCTATGTAGCAAGGGGGTGGGAATGATCTTCGCTGTAAAGATTTACTCCCTCTTTTGCACTACTGCATCCATAGGTGTAGGTCAAATTCATCAAATTGTAACAGACTACTCTTGTTTTCCTCTTCTTTCTTCTTCTAGTTGAGCTCTGTTCACCCAGCCACTGAAGCCTTGTTCTTCCATTCCCCTGCTCAGGTCAAGTGGGTATTATCTGCAAGTGTGGGTGTGGTGTTCTTATGCATATGCCCTCTCTTCTTATCAGCTGGATACTTCACTCTCCACTCTAGTCCTCCGTGGCTATGTCACTGACTGTGGGCCCATGAGTCCCCAGGTCTTGCCACACTGCTGGCCAACCAGGTCTCCACCCAGGTTCACAGGAGTCTATTGAATGTTGTAGAGCTTAATTTAGAAATAGTTTGACTCTACTTCCTATGGAGTCTTGGTCTCATAGCTCTGATTAAACCTTTCCACCATGGATAGGCTGCTGGGATTTAAAATACTGGTTGTATAGCTTCCAGCATCATGGCAACATTCAAACCACAACACTATGACAAATCTGGGCATATGGAAAGCTTGAAATATCATTTATACTATTTAGAGGTGTGATTTTATTTATTCTACAATTATATGAAATAAGAGCAGGAACATTTAATGAACATTTACAATGCTCCTTACCACTCTTCTGTCAGATTGCCATATTGTGGTGGCTTGCCTGTTGCTGTGATTCTGGAAGCTATGCTATTGTTGTGGCAGTACATTGACAGGGATCTGCCAGAAATTCAAACCTGTTTCAGAAGAGGATATGGAAAGAAGGATTTCATTGCTGATTTCAGCTGGATGTTGGCTCAAAACAGAGGATACTAGAAAGATGTTTACCTGCACTTGCATAGTCAATCCAACAGTGTGGAGCATAACAAATTATGGATAACATTGCAAGTAATGGGAATTCTAGAACACTCAACTGTTCTCATGTGTAGTCTGAACACAAAAAGGGATGCGGCGTGGCTTAAAATAAGGAGACATGTGTGTCAGGGTTGTATCCTTTTACCATAAGTATTCAATCTGTTTGCTGAGTAAATAATCTGCGAAACTGGATTATATGAAGATTATGGCTTTAGGATTGGCGGGAGACTCATTAACAACCTATGATATGCAGATAGAACAACCTGACTTGCTGGAAGGGAAGAGAACTTGGATAAAGATGAAAGAATACAGCATTCAGTATGGATTACATCTCAACATAAAATAAAAATTCTCACTACAGAACCAATAAACAACATCATGATAAACAGAGAAAATACTGAGGTCGTAAAGGATTTTGTTTAGCTTGGTTCCGCAATCAATGCCTCTGGACACAACTGTCAAGAAATCAAATGATGTATTGAATTGGTCAGATTTGCTACAAAACACCTCTTTAAACTATTAAAAAGCAACGATGCCACCTTGAAGACCTTGACCAAAGCAACGGTATTTTCAGACACTTCATATCCATATGAAATTTAGACAAAGAATAAGGAAGGCCAAAGAGAAATTGATGTCTTTGAGCTATAGTGTTGGCAAAGAATATTGAATATACGAAGGTAAGCCAAAAATTATCAGCACTCTGTAGAATTTATTTCATTCAATTTTTAGAAAAGACAAATACATAATTTTTTGACATAATCTCCTTGCTTTTCAATACACTTTGTCCATCTGTCAACAAGCATACATATTCTCTTATTTTTATGTATTTTAGGCTGAGCTGAGAGCTGCAAATGCACCACTGTTTTCACTTCTTCATCAGAGGTGAATCTTTGTCATCAAGGGGCTGCTTTCAGAGGATCAAACAGGTGAAAGTCGGATAAAGCATGATCAAGACTGTAGCGAGGATGCTTTAATATACCAAAATGAAGTTTTTACAGTGTCAACAGCATGGGCAGATGTGTGCAGATGTGCATTGTCATGCAAGATCAGAGTGTCCTTGGATAGCAGTCCTCTGTGTTTAATCCAAAGTTTAGGTTTTAGCTCTTCATCAAGCATCTCACTGTAATGAGCACTGTTGATTGTTGAACATTTTCCTGATAATGTTTCAACACTGACCCTTGAGAATCCCAGATCATTGTAAGCATTAATTTTTCCAACTGATGGTTGATTTTTAAACTTTTTTTTGGTTGGCGAATGAGGATGTTCCTAATCCATACTCTGTCATTTACTCTCAGGAACATAGTGATGAATCTATGTCTCATCACCAGTAGCAATTTTTTAAAGAAACTTTTACCTTCTTTCAAGTATCAGTCCAAATTTTGTTTTCAGATGTCCAAACACTTCTGTCTATGATCTTCTGTGAATTGTTTCAATACCTGTCTTGCACAAACTTCGAAACCCAAGTCTGTCATGGATTATGTCATAGGCAGAACCGTGGCTGATTTTCAAATGATTTGCCACATAAGTTACTGTCACTCAATGTTGTAAACAGCCGTGGGCATGGACAGGCATTTTTATTTAGCCAGAGAGCAGATAATTTTTTACTCATCCACATATTATAGACTGCTAGAAGAATGAGCGATCTACTTTGGAAGAAGTACAGCCAGAATGCCCCTTAGAAGCATGGATAGTGAGACTTCATCTTAGATACTTTGGACATGCTATCAGGAATCCCTGGGGAAAGATATTATGCTTGGTAATGTGGACGGCCAGCTAAACAGAGGAAGACCCCCACTGAGATGGATTGACACAGTGGCAGCAACAATGGGCTCAAACATAACAATTGTGAGGATGGCACAGGACTAGTCAGTATTTTGTTCTTTTGTACATAGGTTTGCTATGAGTTTGAACTGACTCAGTGGCATCTAACAACAACTACATAGGATGGTCCAGGCACAGTATGTAATAATTTACATAATACTTGAACTTTATTTAATTTTTACAATGTGAAAAGGTGTGCTCTGTAATCTATGTTTTACACAGAAAGCAACTGAACCTCATGGAAGGAAGTCATAACAAAGGTGAGACCCTAACCACTGCGATACATGTTCATGTTTGAAATAAAGAGGGAGAATTATTATAGT
Source organism: Chrysochloris asiatica (assembly GCF_000296735.1). Taxonomy (NCBI): domain Eukaryota; kingdom Metazoa; phylum Chordata; class Mammalia; order Afrosoricida; family Chrysochloridae; genus Chrysochloris; species Chrysochloris asiatica. The sequence continues at coordinate 8,335,529 of NW_006408594.1, forward strand.
AGATATGTTGGATTAAAGAATGTCCCTTAGAATCCAGGATGGCAAGAATGCATGTCTCATAGTTCAGACATGTTATAAGGAGGGACCAGTCACTCACAAAGAACATCATACTTTGTAAAGTGGAGGATCAGCAACAAACAGGAAGGTCCCCAAGGAGATGGACTGATACAGTGGCAGCAGCAATGGGCTCCAATGTAGCAACAATTGTGAGGACGTCACAGAATGGAGGCGTGTTTTGTTCTGTTGTACTTAGGGTTGCTATGAGTCAAAACTGACTTAAAGGAACCTAACAACAACAAATGTTTTTGTGAGTTCTCTGAAAGGGATAAATTGAATGATCGTTAAGAGCTGAGGGTTACTGGGGAAAGTTGGTTTCAAATGAAAGGAGTGGGCTAACCAGGTGAATTTAGCCAAGTGAATTTTCTTTTTAGTCTAGAGAGCAGCCAGCCTAACTGGAAAATGGCACAGCACCGGGTCTTTTCTGAAAACCAAATCTCATAATGGAACAAAGTTTTGTTCCTGGGAAAGGGATTGCCGCAAAATGAGAGGCAGCCAGTATCCTATTCTTACTGCATGAGCTATTTCAGGGCTATGTGAGAATGCTGTGCCAGGAAGCAATGCAATTAGAAAATCCTGACACTAGTGGCTGCCTTTCTCCTGGGCAACATCCATTTTGGAGCCAACATCTGCCACTTAAGTTGCCTAGCCAGGATGGAGGCTCTGCCAGCCTTGCTGCCCACATGTTCCATCCCAATAGCAGTTGACTGTGTCCTGCTGTCCCCCTGATGACTGTGTAGCATGGTCACCATGGGGAAGAGAGCATCCAAGATCCCAGGTGTCCCCACAATCTATGCTGATACTGCCAACAAAGCCTCTTGCTTGTAGATACTGACCAGGGCCCTGAAGACAAGATAAGCACAATAAATAAGATTGAAGTGGACACCAAGCATATTAGAATGTCCTTGCTGCAAGGCAGCATGCAGAATTTGTTTGTTCAATAGAACTAATAATATTAGCTACCACTGACCAAGCAGGAACTTGGTATCAGTCCCTCTTCTAACTGCACAGTGCACATGATTCCAATCAATCTTACCGAAACTCAGGGAGCCGGGGAGGCACAACCACACACTCCATTTTACAGGTGGGGAAATTGAGGCTCAGTGAGCCTAGACAACTTAATCAATGTCACAAAACTGATCAGTGGTAATGCCCAGGAATACTTAGAGTTTGCCCCAACCCTTATAATTCTTGCTCCATATTGTTGTTGTTGTTATGTGCTGTGGAGTCGGTTCCAACTCATAGCGACCCTGTACAGGGTTTCCAAGGCTGTAAATCTTTGTGGGAGCAGAAAGCCTCATCTTTCTCCCAAGGAGCAGCTGGTAGTTTCGAACTGCTGACCTTGCAGTTTGCAGCCCGATTTGTAACCATTATGCTACCAAAGCTCCTTTGCTACATATTGCCTACCCTTTAATTTCATCCTTGATTAAAGCACATGTCTCAGGCAGCCCATTCCTATTAAAATGAACACACAAATACACACTTACCGATTGCCCCTATAAATTCATAATCATAACAGTTTCCCAGGGGTGATGAATCTATGTTGTAATTATGATCAAATAATTCTAATAAATTCTGGGTTTTCCAGAAACAATCTGTGTGACATTGGGAAAGTCAATTACCCTCTCTGGGTTTTAACATCATCTCTAAAACTGGAGGACTAGACTACAGACTATCTGAGATTCCTTCCAGCTTCAACATGCTGTGATTCCTTAGAAAACCTCCCTAAAAGACTTGCTGGGATCAAGTTGGGTATAACTGTTCTAAAGAATAGTGATGCTGTATAAGTGTTGGGTTCATCACTCTTCACTCATCTTTCTCAAAATGGCATCTTTCTCTTTATCCATCTGTTTCCTCACAAAGAGCATAACCCCAATTCATGAACCATCTCAGGCCTATGAGCAACTGATGTAGAAATAATTTATTTTCCTTCAAAACTATGTGAATTTCGCTACAAAGGCAAGAAGTGACGGGCTTACAAGCTTTCAAGAGGGAACCTAGATCCAGACCGTGTGAAGGAAGTTAGAATCGCCACTAAATAGTATCCAATCTGTCTAGATGGGGCTGATGAAAGGAAATGCGCATAGGTCTCTTGTGATACAATAGTGAATAATTGTTATCAGGACTGATTGTGAGGGTTGGAAATGTAAAGGTAGACTTTTTTTATTTTTAAGGTAGACATTTTGTAGCAAGGAGGGGAGTGATTAACTTTGCAGTCTAGGAGCGGAGGTCCCTGGGACCATCAAGTGAGAAGAGTGGAGAGTGGGACCCTACTCAGAGAAGCAGCGATGCCTGAGATGGAGGTAGAGACGATGATGTCGAGAGATGGAGCAGCTGGGGACTTTAGGCACAAAGAGGGAGAGTGGCTGTGTGCTGATGACTGGGGGTGGGGGGGCAGGCTTGTAGTGTATAACCTTTGGTTGGTTGATGATGCATGGAGGGGATTGTACCCACGGCAATGAAATGATATACGATAGGATGAATGTAAAATTAATGTTCTCCCATGTAAACTATCACATAATTCACAATAAAACATTAAAAAAAAACAACCTATGTGAATTTCACCAGAATATTGGTTTACTTCTACACTACCTTACAGCACAAAAAAGCCAAGAGTACTGAGCTAGTCCATTCTTGTTTGACAAGTAGTATAAGCAGAGGTCCAGTTTTCTACTTGTGCCTTGAAGATGGTGATGGTTACAACAGAGGATGGAAAACCATGGTAATCAACAATTTCACATAGGGATTTGTTGAGCAGAGAGAAGAAAGATGTATTGTAGCACTCCAAGTGTGCAACTTTGGAAAAAGGCATAAAAACTCAAAGGAGCATTAGGAATTCTTAATAGTTGACCATTATCTTACTTCTTGACATCAATAAGTTAAGAGCTGATTCTGGAATCAGTAAGAGCTGATTCCAGCTCATAGAAACCTGCATAGTTTCTGAGACTGTAATTTTTTTTTTTAAAGTTTTTATTGTGAACTCAGTGATAGTCTACATGGTAGAACATCGGCTTTAGACCATCATTTTATTACAATAATTACAATCTCCTCCTTGCATCATCATTCAACAGTGTTTGCTTCCATTTCCTCTGTGTTTTTTTGTTTTGTTTTGTTTTTTGAAGGGGTGGGGGAGATGTACACAGCACGAAAATATAATTTAAACAACCAAAGGGCACATTCTGCAAGTCTGCCTCCAGGCTGCTAGCACCCATTTCTTCTCTTTCCATGAGTCCTCAGCTGCTCCCTCTCTCCATGTCCCCATCTCTGCCTCCATCTCTGGTGTTGCTGCTTCTCTGCATAATATCTTGCATCCTGCTTGTGCTCTTCTCCCTTGATAGCCCTAGGGTCCTCTGTTTCTGGACTGTAAGATTAACTAATCCTCTATTTTTGTTACAAAACTTCTACCTTTACAGCTGTGATAGTCACAATTAGTCATGATAAAAAGTACTCTCTATTGAATCATAAGAATCTTATCCATCTCTTTTTACCAGACCCATGCAATCAAGATGAAAACTATTCAGTGGGGACTCTACTTTCCCCCACACACTCTTAAACTAAACTCCCTCTTGAAAACATGTAAACCAGTCACTTCATTCCTTTATTGCCCCCTCATTTTAGGTAACCAATGTCTAGCTGCCTGTCCCTATCTACCACGTATAGAGAGGGGCTAGGATTGATATTTGATGTGATGACTCCTTCCATCTCAGTTGGTATTTTGAGCTACAACATCCATAAATTTAGGTCAAGTTCATCAAGTTGTAGCAATTTGCATTTATTTCCTTTATCAAAAATTGTTTTTCTTAATCTTCCTTTAGTCTAATTCTGATTATCAAGCCATCAAAGCTAGGTCAAATGGGTACTATCTGCAACTTTGGGCATTCTTGTATGTCTCCCTTCACAACATATCAGCTGAATGCTTCACTCTCAGCTCTAGCCCTCCATGGCTATGTCCTTGTCCATGGGCTCAGTTGTCCCCAGGTCTCACCACACTTAGGATCAACCAGTCCTTTCTCTTCTCTTTCCTATCTCCAGGTCAACAGGAGTCTATGGAATGTGGTTGAACTCAGCCCATTTCTTCATTGCTGCCTTTACCCCTCTTCCACTCACCAGTAGACCAACATGGTCGCCAGCAAGCTTACATGCCTGCTCATGTGTTCCCTTTGAGTTTCAGTCTTGGAAGGGGGCTTGTCCTGAAGGGACTTGATTGCTTGCCTTGATAGTTCCCTGATGAACAACTTGCTTGTTCTTGTAGTGAGGCTGTAAATTTTTTATAGGATTGAAAGCCTCATTTCTCTCTAGAGGAGTGACTGGTGGGTTTGAAGTGTCAACCTTGTGGTTAGTAGTCCAGTACTTAGCCTAAGTAAGATAACTGGTGAAAATCTATTGTCATTCATTGAGAATGATGGATTCATTCACTATGCTGATTGTGGTGATAGTTTTATGAATATATAGTAATATTTCAGAACTTGTCAAACTCTACATTTTAAATATATGCAGTTCATTGTCAATTATATTTCAATAAGGCCATTTGATTCATACTTTGTTTATCCCATGTTCTGATTATTAATGAATGCTTACAGCTGTTACATCTCAATTTGAGTTGTGCCACATCAGCAAATAAGATCCTGAAAGCTTTTTTCCATCTTCGCTACTGTGGACTCTTTCTTTGAATGTGACTGTGCAGGGGACTAGACCACATGAAATACTGGGATTTACATAGTTTACAACTATGTTAGCTCATATATATGCAATTGTTTCTGGTGATTTCCTACCAGAATCTAAATCAACTGTCTCCTACCCCATGCTCTCTTACTTACAGTTTTGTACCATTACTTACAGTTTACTTCATACTTGCTTTTGTTGTTGAGTTTGTAAACAGCTTTGCTGTTGTTGTTTAGTGCCATTGAGTTGCCTCTGACTCGTAGCAACCTTATGTAAAAGAACAATATGTTGCTCAGCCCTGTTCCATCCTCTCCATCTTAGGTTGTTTGAGTCCATGTATGTAGCCATCATATCAATCCATCTGTCTGTCAATTTGTCATACTGTGGTAGCTTGCATGTTGCTGGGATGCTGGAAGTTATACCACAGGTAATTCAAATGTCAACAGAAAACAATTTCAACTTTATGAAGAAACAAGATTATTGGTAGTTGTCATCGAGTCAGTTCCAACTCATAGTGATTTTGTGTGGAACAGAAGGAAACACTGCCTGATTCTGCACCATCCTCGCAATCATTGTGCTTTAACCCATTGCTGCTGCCACTGTGCCAATCCACCTTGTTGGGGTGCTTCCTCTTTTTCACTGACCCTCCACTTTACCAAATATGATGTCTTTCTCCAGAGCTGATCCCTTTAGATAATATGTCAGAAGTATGATAAGTGAAGCCTCAACATCCTGGCTTCTAAGCAGCATTCTGGATATATTTTTTCCAACACAGATTTGTTTGTTCTTCTGACAGTCCATGGTATTTTAAATATTCTTCTCCAGCACCATAACTCAAATACATCAGTTCTTCTTCGTTATTTTTAATTCTTTGTCCAAATTTCACATGCATATGAGACTATTGGAAGTACCATACTTGAGTCAGGTTAGCCCTCAAAATGACGTCTTTGTAATTGAACACTTCAAAGAGCTATTGTCTAGTAGAGTTGGCTGTGCAACATGCAGTTGCATTTCTTGACTGCTGCTTCCGGGAGTGTTGATTGTTGATCTAAACAAAATGAAGTCTTTGACAACTTCATTCTTATTTCCATTTATATGGATGTTATTTATTGGTCCAGTGGTGAGGATTGTTTTTACTTTACCTTGAGGCGCAACCCACACTGAGGGCTGTGGTCTTTGATCTTCATCAGTAAGTTTTTTAAGTGCTCTGAAGAAACAAGATACTTAGGTTCCTAGACATTCTCTCAATCTATTGAAGGTATGTAGATAGCAATTTTTGAAATAACTTGTCAAGTAGTTCTGATACTATTTCTGATGTTATATTTTCTGATTCTGTATTTTGGTCACTGATATGAGACACTCTATCTTGGTTTTAGGATTCCTGGTGTGGTGCTGTAGAATCATCACCAGACTGGGAAGCATAAGATAGCCAATTCAAACTCACCATCAGCTCCTCAGAAACTCTATAAAGGGTTGCTATGAATCTGAACCAATTCAACAACATTTAACAACAACAACAACAACCTTGTTTATTCAAAAGATTTTCAAAACAAAATAGAGTATCTCAAATGAGTGACCAAAATATAGAGTCAGAAAATATAATACCAAATATAATATCAGAACTATTTGGCAAGGAATTTAAAACAAATTCTGTTCAGGTACCTTCAATAAGTTTAGAGAATGATTGAGACAACCTAAGGTGAAGAACACGGTCAGTATTTTTCAAGTTGGGGGAACTGAAGAAAAAATTCAAGCCTCAACTTTCGTTATTGAAAGATTC
>NW_006408594.1:8343436-8344439 GCF_000296735.1 Chrysochloris asiatica
ACATATTGTCCGGAGGAAATAATCGTTGGAGAAGGATGTCATGCTGGGTAGGGTGGAGGGTCAGAGAAAAAGAGTAAGACCCCCAACGAGATGGACTAGCCAGGTAGCATCATTGATGGACTCAAGTGTGGCAGCGGTAGTGAGGTTGGCCCTGGATCGGACATTGTTTCGTTCTGCTGTGCATGGGGTCGCTATGCGTCGGTTCTGACTCGATGGCAGCTGACAACAACAAGGTGAAATTAAAGAAAACATGAAAAAAATAGAATAATTGAGGAAACAAACTGCAAACTAAATGAAAAATTGGAAACCATACAAAAATAACAACTAGAAAGCCAGAAGATTAATATTAAGTTTCAGAAATTGATAATGCATTGAAAGTACAAAGTAGTATTAAATCAATGGAAGGCCAAATTACCGAGCTTGCAGACACATCTCTCAATATTCATATATTAGAGAACAATAAGAAGACAGAATTTAAAAATTTGAAGAAAGTCTAAGAGGAATAACTTATATGTGATTGGTATTCTAGAAGAGAAGGATACAAAACAAAACAAACAAACAAAAAACCAGAGAAAATTGTTCAAAATTTGCTGTAAGAAAACTTTGCTAACATTATGAACGATGAAAAGATAATCATTCAAAAACTTGAATGAGCAGCAAGTAGGATAGACTTACTAAGAAAATCACCAAGATACATTATAATCAAACTTTTCAAAAGTAAAAACAAGTAAAGAATCCTGAGAGCAGTTCACAGAAAACAAAAAGTAACCTCTAAAAGAGAACTAATAAGACTAAGCTTTGATTTCTCAGTAGAACCACGTAAGCATGAAGACAATGGGATGATATAATTCAAACCCTGAAAGAAAAAGAAAAAGCCAACCAAGAATCATATGTTGTTGTTATTAAGTACCATTGTTGTTGTTGTCAGGTGCCATCGAGTCGGAACCGACTCATAGCGACCCCATGCACAGCAGAACGAAACAATGTTCGATCCTGGGCCAAC
>NW_006408594.1:8348090-8349378 GCF_000296735.1 Chrysochloris asiatica
GAGACACTGAAACTTGCTCTCCAGTGTAGGGTTGCTAAGGCAAATGGAAGAAATGAGGAGGTCCAAGAGCTGAACAGATAATTTCAAGATCAGCTCAAGAAGATAAATACAAATATTACAATAAAATGTGCAAAGATCTGGAGTAAGAAAACCAGAAGGGAAGAGCATGCTCCACATTTCTCAAGCTGGGGGAACTGAAGAAAAAAATTCAAGCCTTGACTTTCCTACTGAAGGATTCTCTGGGCAAATTATTGTCTGATGCAGAAAGCATCAAGAGAAGATGGAAGGAATACAGGGAGTCACTGTACCAAAAGAAAATGGTTAATGTTCAACCATTTCAAGAGGTAGCATATGATCAAGAACCAAAGATACTTAGTGAGGAAGTCCAAGGTGACTTGAAGAAACTGGCAAAGAACAAGGCACCAGGAATTGATGGAATAAAAATGGAAATCTTTCAAAAAAGTGAGGTGGCACAGGAGGCACTCATACATCTCTGCCAAGAAATTTGGAAGACAACTATCTGGCCAACTGATTGGAAGAAATCCATATTTGTGCCCATTCCAAAGAGCAGTGACCCAATGGAATGCGGAAATCATCAGACAATCTCTTTGATATCTCATGCGAGTAAAGTTTTGCTAAGGGTAATACAGAAACGGCTACAATCATACATTGACAGAGAACTTCCAGAGGTTCAAGCTGGGTTCAGAAGAGGCTGTGAAACGAGGTATAGCACTGCTGATGTCTGATGGATCTTGGCTGAAAGCAGAGACTATCAGAAAGATGTTTACCTGTGCTTTATTGATTACATAAATGCTTTTGATTGTGTGGATCATGACAAGCTATGGGCAACATTACAAAGTTGAGTATTCCGGAACACTAAAGTATGCTCATGAAGAATCTGTACCTGGACCAAGAGGAAGTTGTTCGAACAGAACATGGTAACACTGAATGTTTTAAAATTAAGAAAGGTGTGCGACAATGTTGTATTCTTCCTCCATACTTATTCAACCTGTATGCTGAGCAAATCATTTGAGAAGCTGAGTTCTACGAAGAAAAATGTGGTATCAGGATTGGAGGAAGACTCATTTACAACCTGTGATATGCAGATGCTACAACCTTGCTTGCTGAAAGTGAAGAGGACTTAAAACATTTACTGATGAAGATCAAAGAGCACAGCCTTCTGTATGGATTACAATGTCAAGAAAACAAAAATCCACACCACCGGGCCAATAACATTCTTATCAATGGTGAAAAGATTGAAGTTGTCAAGGACTTCATTCTTCTTGGA
>NW_006408594.1:8350423-8358840 GCF_000296735.1 Chrysochloris asiatica
AAAAAAAAAAAAACAAACAAGTCCTCAGAGTAGAGTTTATCTTAATGCTGTGGATGAAATAAAGCTTTCAGGGCCTTCATTGCTGATGTGGAATGTGTCAAAAGGAGAATTAACAGATGCAAATATCCATAAGAATCAGAATGTGAAATATGTGCAGCATGAATTAAACAACCTTATATAACTGACAATTAACTGCACACATTCAAAATGTACTATGTGGTAAGTTCTGACATATGTATGTACCTATCACTTCCAAAAGTTTCCTTAGAGTTCTGAATTTTTAAGCCTGAAGTCATGTCTTCCTCTTTACCCTTATTTCACTACTTTCACTGTAACATTCCAAATGATCAAGATCATTTTGAATTTTTACTCTGTCATCTTTTGCATTAGTATGCTAAGTTTTACATCACCTGCAAACTGAGAACATATCTTAGGTTGGGAAGGGGGTCTGGGGTACTAGAATCCAGATCAGGAATATAACTAAGGCAAGAAAAATTGGGGAGATTGGAAATATCTGTGGACAACAGGGTCATGCTGGCTATTACTTGTAATGGTATGCACTCCTCAGAGAAAAACCCCACCCTGGCTTTTTGTTTTGTTTTTAAACTAATTTACACCTAAACATATTTGTAGAATATTGTACTATCACATTTAATATTGCAATGTATATACAAGGCACCTTGCTTTTGCTCTTTATGTACTGCCTGAAATTCTCTTTTTTCTATTCTCTGGAAGCCATCTGTCTAGACTTACCTCAAGTGCTTTTTCCTCTGGGAAGCCTCTCCAGGCATTACAACCAACTAGAACACAACACTGTCTCCGTTCCCCAAAATAGACATCCACCTACACTGATGCTGTAGAGTTTTAATCCCATTGCTTTGTTCATGTCTCCTCTGCTGTATGGTGAGCTCCCAGAGGGCTAGGGCCATATCAGAATATTTTTAAATTTTCAGCACTGGAATGTTGCTTGAATTGGTGAAGGTTGGAACTTTCAGGACACTTAGTGTACAAGTGCCTCATTTTGTGCGTAATAAATGATGAATGTTGTTGTTATTACTAAGTATCATTGAGTTGGTTCTGTTTCATAGCAACCATGCCTAGGGTTTCCAAGGAGCAGCTGGGGGGTTTGAACTGCTGACTTTGCTGTTAGCAGTCCAGTGCTTATCCTACTTTGCTACACCAAGATTCCAATTAATGAATAGCAGCCCACAGTTATCCAGTGCTTATCATGTATCATACTATGCCAATGTTTTCGATGGATTAATATATTTATTCAGCTCAACACTATGAATAATAACTTTATGAGGTAGGTACTGTTATGATCACTAGCTTACTATGAGAGAAAAATGAGGTTTTGAGGGAGTAGTAAGTTGCTCAAATTGCCATTCTAGTAAGTAACTGAACTAGAAATCCAAAACTACAATGAGCTCATTTTTAACCTCGATATTTATTATATATAGTGTTATAAAGGCGCTCTGATAGCATAGTGGTTACGAATCGGGCTGCTAACCTCAAGGTCAGCAATGAGAAACTACCAGCCATTCCGCAGGAGAAAGATGAGGTGCTCTGCTCCCGTAAAGATTAACAGCCTCGGAAGGCCTGTGCAGGGTCACTATGAGTTGGAACTGACTCCACTGTACTTAACAACAACATTATATTATAACAGGAATGATGTGAAAGATGGAACAGGTATTTTCAATCATCTCACATGCATACAAAAACTGGACAACAAATAAATAAGACCAGAGAAGAACAGATGCATTTGAATTATGGTGTAGGTTAAGAATACTGAATATACCGTAGACTGCCAAAAAACGAACAAATCTGTTTTGAAGCACATATAGCAGGTTTTCCTTGTAAGCAATGATGGTGAGATGTCATCTCTCATACTTTGCACATACTGTCAGGAGGGACCAGTTCCTAGAGAAGGACATCACTCTTGGTAAAGTGGAAGATCAGGGAAAAGAGGAAGATCCTCGACAAGATAAATTGACATAGTGGCAGCAACAATGACTTCAAACATAATGGCAATTGTGAGGATGGTGCAGATCTGGGCAGTGTTTCATTCTATTATACATTGGGTAAATATGAGTTGGGACCAACTCAATGGCACCTAACAACACCAACAACTATGACATGATCTCATTATTCCAAATGTTGGTATTAGAGTTGTAGATAAGTGAGTATGTTTGTGCTTATACAAAGTGAGTGAAAACTATTCCCTAAAATGACACAAAAGATTGTTTTAGAGAAAAAAGGAATCATAGTGGCACAGTGGTTAAGAACTCAGCTGCTAACTGAAAGCTTGCAGTTTCAATTCCATCAGCCGCACCACATGAGAAAGATGAGGCAGTATGTTTTCATACAAATTGCATTCTTGGAAACCCAATGGGGCAGTTCTACTTTGTTCTATAACATCATTAGGAGTTGGAATTGATTCAACAGCAATGGTATGGCTGTGACACACTAGTCCATGTCAGCAGTTCCACAAACTGTTCAGTCCAAACTTTCAGAAATGCCAATTCTATCAAGGAAAAAGGAATAAACTACCAGAGAGCCTTGCCTTTACTTTTACCTTGGGACACTGGAGTATGTTTGCTTTCCCCAATTCACTCTTCCCCAGCTATTTACCAAGCCCCAGCAACTGAGCAGATAGGGCTGGTTCTGTCTCAAACAGGAGTCTGTGAGAAACAGAATATTGGCTATCTCAAAGAGCTCCAAAAACTCAGAAATCATCTTCACAATGTGTAATTGTGTTCACTAAAATATGAACTGTGTTCCTTGTACCAAACAATATTGTCTACACAAGAACAAATTGAATCTGTGCCACGCAGACATTGCTAGGCACCCCCATAGTTGATATGTTCGACTATGCAGTGGAGATAAAGTTTCTCCAAGGATCAACTTTTAGAATATTTGGCTAATTTAATTTAACAATGTAACTTACATTTTTCCCCTTGCATTACATTTTTTATAGAAAATTAAAATGTTGTAATCATTTTTCTGTTGATAAGACTCAGGGAGCCACAGCTCTGTCCTCCTTGGGTTACTGACAAAGTAATTTGATCTCCCCTACCTCATGGAGTGCTGTGGGCTACTGCTCTGGACTTTAAAGTCATTTGAACCACAAGGTCAGTGGTTCAAGCTCACCAGCCACTCCTTGGAAACCCTATAGAGAGTTGCTATAGGTTGGAAATGACTCCACAGCTCTTAACAACAACAACAAACCTCATGGTCACAGACTACTAGGGACTCAAGTGTTCTGTGGATCTTTCTGTCTTAAAAAGAGAAAGAAAAGAAAGGATGGGTTGCTGAATCGGTAAATCCTCTCTTCCCTGGAAGGCAGCCAGTATTTGTTCTTAGTGTGGGAGGCACAGTTAAGGGCCAAATTCTAACCTCAGAACACAAAAGCTTTAGTTAGAACAAGGTTCTGAATGGTATACAAGGGGAGAATATTAAGGAATAAAGAATGAAGTGACGAAGAATCTCAATGTAAAAACAGTGAAAAGACTACATTGTTCATTTCAAAGGATGAATTGGTAGCACATGTTCAGAGGAAAGGAAAGGATGTTAATGGCAAAATAACCTGTAACTAGTTGTTGTCAAAGAAGCTCTGGTAGCGTAGTGGTTACGAATTGGGCTGCGAGCCACAAGGTCAGCAGTTCGAAACTACCAGCTGTTCTGTGGGAAAAAGATGAGGCTTTCTGCTCCCATAAAGATTTAAAGCCTCAGAAACCCTGTACAGGGTCGCTATCAGTCGGTTCCTACTCCACGGCACATAACCACCACCACCACCAGTTGTTGTCAAGTCATGGAGACACTACGTGTATCAAAGCAGAACTGTATCACCTAGGAGTTTCAATGCATGATTTTTCAGAAGCAAATGATCAGGGCATTTTTTTCTGAGATGCCTTTGAATGGACTTGAATCACTGTACCACCCAGAAACTCCTGGTCAACCTTGTTGTTGTTGTTGTTGTTGTTAATAAGTGCCATTGAAGTCAATCCTTGACACATCATAACTTGGTACTCAACAGAATGAAATGCTACCTGATCCTGCACCATCTCCATAATCAGTTGTCAATTGGACTCTTGTTATCCGTAGATTTTCAGTGACAGATTCACAGAAGTAGATCACCAAGCATTTTTTTCTGAGTCCAACATAATCTAGACTCTCCAATGAAGCCCGTTGAGCATCATAGCTATATGCAAGCCTCCACTGACAGAGGGATGATGGCTGCACATGAAGTGCATTGTCCTAGAAGAAGATCATTTCTAGAAGGTTCCAAGGTGTGGGTTCTACCTTGATTGCATCAAATTTGCTGCTGGCCAACTGACTGGAAGAGATCCATATTTTTGCCCATTACAAAGAGACGTGACCTCATGGAATGCAGAAATCATTGGACAATATCACTAACGTATGCAAGCAAAATTTTACTAAATATAATACAAAAACAAATGTAAACATACATTGATGGAGAACTGCCAGAGGTTCAAGCCAGATTCACAAGAAGACATAGAACAAGGAAAATCATTGCTGATGTCAGATGGATTTTGGCTGAAAGCAGAGAATACCAGAAAGATGTTTCAATGTTGTTGTTGTTAAATGCCATCAAATCTGTTCTGATTCACAGTGACCTTGTATAGGGTTTCCAAGGAGCAGCTGGTGAGTTTGAACTGCCAAACTTGCAGTTCAAACCTACCTAGAGGTTGAGTGCTTATATTTTTTTGGCTCCATACCAGAGAGATGTTTACTTGTGCTTTATTGACTACACAAAGGTTTTCGATTGTGTGGATCATGACAAGCTATGGAAAATATTGAAGAAAATGAGTATTCTGGAAAACTTAATTGTGCTCATGAGGAACTTGTACATAAGCCAAGAGGCAGTTGTTTGAAAAGAATAAGGGAACACCGAAAGGTTTAAAATTAGCAAAAGTGTGCACAGGGGTTGTATTCTTTCACCATACTTATTCAATCTGTACGCTGAGCAACTAATCCAAGAAGTTGGATTATATGAAGAAAAACATGGCATCAGGATTGGAGAAAGACTCATTAACACCCAATAATATGTGGATGCTACAATTTTGTTTGCTGAAAGTGAAGAGGACTTGAAATTCTTACTGATGAAGATCAAAGACCACAGCCTTCAGTAGGCATTTCACCTCAAAGTAAAGAAAAGAAAAATCCTCACCACCGTACCAATAAACAACATCAATATAAACGGAGAAGAGATTGAAGTTGTCAAAGACTTCCTTTTGCTTTGATGCACTATCAACACTCATAGAAGTAGCAGTCATGAAATCAAACAACATTTTGCATTAGGCAAACCTGTTGCACAAGATCTCCTTAAAGTGTTCAAGAGCAACAGTGTTTAAGGACTGACATTTAAGGACTAAAGTTCACCTGACCTAAGCCATGGTATTTTCAATAGCTTCGTATGCATGTGAAAATTGTACAATGAATAAGGAATATCGTAGAAGAATTGATGCATTTGAATTATGGTGTTGGAGGAGAATATTAAAATTACCATGGACCGACAAAATTGCAAACAAATCTGTGTTGGAAGAAGTACAGAATGCTCCTTTGAAGCCAGAATGGCAAAACTTTGTCTCTCATACTTCAAATATGTTGTCAGTAGGGACCAATCCATGGAAAAAGGCTATCATGTTTGTTGAAGTGGAGTCAGAAAAAAAGACGAAGATCCTAACTAGATGGATTGGCATAGTGGTTGCAGCAATAGGCTCAGGTGTAACAACAATTGTGGGATTGGTGATGGACCACGTGGTGTTTCATTGTGTTGTGGACAGGGGTGCTATGAGTCTATACTGACTCGATAGTACCTAACAACAACAACAAGATGCTGTAGTCTTCTGTTTTGTTGACTATTAGTCCAGATAGCGGCAGTGGCACTGAAGTTAAGAGTCAGTGATATCCAAGGATGGAAGAATAGAATAGTGATTAAGTTCTGATGTCCAAGATAGTGACATCTGTAGTTAGAACCTGGGGATCTCTTCCTTTCTCTTTGTTTCTGTCATTCTGTCTTCATTTTTCACTGACTCTTTAGTAATACTCCTGCTATCATTAGAGCTTGATCCTAAACCCCGGAATACTCAATGGACTGCTGAAAACCTTCCTGATAACATCTATCTTTTTCCCCATTATAGCTCTCTCCATCACCACTCATTTCTCAGTTCGTTGTATGGTGGTGACTTGTGCATTGCTATGATGTTGGAAGCTATGCAACTGGTATTTTAAATACTAATGGGATCACCCATGGTGGACAGGTTTCAATTGAGCTTCCAGAATAAGATAGACTAGGAAGCAGGAGAGACAGACTACGTCTGAATGGTTAGCCCCTGGAAACCTATTGTTGTTAGGAGTCCTCAAGTTGATATTTAACTCACATAATCCCAGAAGACAAAGTAGAACTGCCAATTTTGACTTAATGAATTTAATTAGACTGTTGATGACTACCCAGCTGCCATGGAGGACCACCATCGCCCCATTTACTCTCTTGGAGCACACCCTTGACTAAGTGCTAATGAAAAAGATCTAGGCTAGGGTTTCCTAGACTGTAATCTTTGATGGAGCAATTGCTTGGTCTTTATCCTGCTGGGCAGGTTCAAACCGGCAACTTTTTGGTTAGCTGCCAAGTTCTTAATCATTGTACAACCATGGCTCTTTCTTTTTAGCCCACTGTCACCTACTGCTTCATGCATCAGAGATCCCTTAGTGCTTGAAGAGGGATCCAGAGAGGAATAAAGATATGGTTCCTGTTTTGATTAATTCAGACACTGCTGGGAAAGGATAGAGAAATCACCAGCATTTCAAACAATCAGGTGTGATTTTTGTTGTTGTTGTTTAATAACACTGCATATGAGAGGAAAGTAGCAACAGACACTTTATTGGAGAGTTAAAAAAACAAATAAAAAACACAACACACATGAGCTAATAGTTGAGCTTGAAGAACACAGAGGGATGTCATTGGTCATTAAAGGAGTAGATGATACCAAACACAATCAGAGAAGGTGTACAACATATATGAAGACAGTGTTATGACAGGTCATAGTGTTTTTAAGGTTACATGGAAAAATTCATGTAACTGTAGTGGGGGGCAGGTACCAATTAACTAATTGAATGCAGGGGTTCTGATTATAAAAGGTCTGGGGTGTCTTACTAAAAGAGATGAGTGTCTCTGAATGATTCTGGGTAAGGAAAGGGCACACGAAAGTCCATGGGCCAAATCTAGTTGCCAGGATGTTTTTATAAACACAATGTTGTTGCAACAGTCATGACCATCTGTTGAATGATTGTACCTGGCTACATGAGAAGAACTACAATGGTAGAGTTCAGTACTGGTTGCAGAAGCCATTCAGCAAAAATCCAAAGTAATAATTAATACTCACACCACTTCCACCTGTTGCTGTCTAGTGTATTCCAATTCATGGTGACCCCGTGTGTCAAAATAGATCTGTTTTCTATGGGGTTTTCAGTCCTGGTGTGGGGCAGTGGACTGAAGCACAGGACTGCAGGGTAAGTTTGTGTCGGGAACCTGCCTCGACAGGGAAGTTTGGTTCACAAAGTAGGGAGATCTGGCGGCAAAAGAGATATAATATACACAAAGACACGACAAGAGAGACGAAGAAATACTCCGAGACCAGAGTGGATGCAAAACTGGCAGACAAACCCTGCATGACAAGCAGCATGGCTGTAAAGCTTGGCCCTGCAAGCAGTAATGCATGCAGGATTCAATATGTATCTGTTTCTTATTTCAGAGAGGGATTTTACACAAAGGAAGAAGGGGATTATTAAGACCGGGTACAGAAATGAAATGTGATTAATCGTTCAAAACAGGACACAATGATTTACAGGGACAAATTCTAAAATATACATCGTAAATTGTCTTAATAATCTAACATTCTTAATTTTCCAAAAATTCAAGCAAACTATTATAAATTACCTTTTTGGCTTAAATCCTAAGGCAGCGACTTGAGATTTCTCAAGGCTAATTAACATACCTATAGCACTTAATCTCTAATGGGTAAAGGTGAAAAGGATTTAAAAGGTCTGAAGAGAGTCAAGCTGTTTCAGCTACCTGGCTTAAGCTCTCAGGAGGAAGGAAGACATCTGGGTTAATGGATTACACCTGGGGACAGTTTGAGGAGGTTGTCACTATTATTCCTTGAACAATACTCCAGAATTCGCCAATCTATTTTAAGTGAATTCCTTGGGTGGATTGTCTCCAGAGCCTCTTTGCGGAATCCCAGAAAAGCTGCCTTTGGAACTTTTATGGCCTTGGCTTTGTTGTTGTCAGGTGCCATCGAGTCGGAACCAACTCATAGCGACCCCATGCACAGCAGAACGAAACAATGTTCGATCCTGGGCCAACCTCACTACCGCCGCTACACCTGAGGCCA
>NW_006408594.1:8360195-8363961 GCF_000296735.1 Chrysochloris asiatica
GTTTTAATATTTGTCCATGGGTGTCCAGGGCTCATGTATTAAGTTAATATCAAACATAACTGAATAATTTGATAAAGAACAGTTTGGACATGCTTGCCAGGTGGCCAGAGTTTGTTCCTCAGAGAGATTTGTTCCCAGAACCCTACACACTGCCAGCACAGTGTAGACATTAAGAGAGGCACATAGAAACCATTTTCTCAGAAGCTACAATTACTAGAGTTAGAAGCATAGAATGAATAATAAGACCAAAGAAAATTATACAGAGGTAGCCCACCAGTGAGTTCGCAAAAACCAAGGAACCCAGGACGTCAGGAGGTCACTTCCTTGGCCCTCAGGGTCCCTGGCTAGCAATCCTGAGTGGGGCCTTCGTGATGGATTTTCGTCCATGACACAGGGCCTCAGAATCTCAGTGCTTGCAGTCCCCAACAAGTTTGCACTACAAAGTCAGTGGTTTGAACTCACCCGCCGCTCCTTGGAAACCCTATATAGGCTTGCTACGAGTCAGGACCAACTTGATAGCAGGTGAAAACAACAACAATAAATTTTAGAAATAGATCACTAGACTTTTCTTCTAAGGCACCCCTGGGTGGGTTCAAAGCACCAGCCATTCAGTTAGTATTCAAGTACTTAATGTTGTTGTTGCTATGTGCCGTGGAGTCAGTTCTGATTCATAGAAACCCTGTACTGGGTTTCTGAGGCTGTAAATCTTTACAAGAGCAGAAAGCCTCATCTTTCTCCTGTGGAACAACTGGTAGTTTCGAACTGCTGACCTTGCGGTTCCCAGCCCAATTCATAACCACTACGCTACCAGAGCTCCTTAATAGCTCCAACCAATCTGACTCTATACAACAACCACAATGACAAAACTCTATAGATGCCTGCTCCAAATCCTGGAATGACATGGTTGGATAGGCAATTAGAAATATGACTCTAGCAACTGAATGATGCTCTGCATAAGAATTCATATGAAAAATAAAAGGTGATGCCTCTAAACAACTTGAAAATTTTCAGCCTTCCCCCCAAAAAATCCAATTTCCTCCATTTTGCCATGCTGTCTTGATTTCTTTGCCCTTCCCCATGTGTTGGCCTTGAAATTACAGCAAATTCCTTGTGGGCAAGACATTTTAGTATTCTTGTTTTTTGTTTGTATCCCTGGTGTCACTGCCTGCCACCTTTGGCTTAATAAAATAAATACATCAACACATTTAAACAGATTGTTAAATGAACAACCTGCTGCCTTGGATAACTACTTTCACCCTGTTTATCCCTTCTGAGTACAGTCCTGGCTGACAGCTAGTGGAAAATATCTGGCTCTTTGTCCTGTTAGAAACAATAGTGAATACTCTGATTTTAAGACATTATTTTGCTTTTGTTTTTGTTTTTTTACTGGTGAGTGTATACCTCTCTTCCCTCCAAGTTCCTTGAGAAACTCTATTTGAGGTCTTTTCCATGCCGTAGCCCCTGGTGCGTTTCTCCTTCACTAAGGTCCTAGAAAGAAGAAAGCAAGATGAGAGTTGGGTGTGATCCTGGCTACCAGGAGTGCTTTATGAGGTTAATC
The DNA here is from genome assembly GCF_000296735.1 of Chrysochloris asiatica. Classification (NCBI taxonomy): domain Eukaryota; kingdom Metazoa; phylum Chordata; class Mammalia; order Afrosoricida; family Chrysochloridae; genus Chrysochloris; species Chrysochloris asiatica. The sequence continues at coordinate 8,361,754 of NW_006408594.1, forward strand.
GACATTTGCAAATGAAGATTAAGGACCAAGCAAACAAAGCAGCAAGTGATAACTGCAAAGCTGGCCTAATCTTAATGAAATCTGCAACACATATTTATATAAATCGTAATGACTCTTGCCTGCTTTCCATGTAATTTGCCCGAATGGGTTTAGAATGACACAGACAATTGTTTTGCCCCTGCCTTTGCCCTATTTTGAGGAGTGCTGCAGCAGGCCACACCATGTTAACAATGATATCCAACTGGCCCAACGGGACCTCAAGCCTATTGAAAATGCATTATGTTTAACTTCTTTATTTCTTAGGCAAGCCAGGAGTTATTTTCTAACTAGAGTCTCAGAGAGGATGTGTGTCGGAATGTAATGATCATTTCAGGACCCCCCATTAGCAACAACCCTTCCCTATCCACAACAATTCTCCATCCTGATATCTTCAAGGATCCCAGGGTTCTAGAATCAAGTTTCTAGGATTCACTGCAGTCTTTATGAAACAATTTACAGAGAAGTCAGTTGCAGCAAGGTCTGGAAGCAGAAGATGGTGCATCCTCCCATCCTCTGATTTGTTCTTTTGATTCACACACATCTCACACATTCCTCCTATGTACAACTGCAGCTACCTCTTCTTGTACCTTTAGTGGTTCTCCAAGTGTGTTCTGAGAACAACCTGCATCAAAATTATTAAAAATTCCTCAAAGATTTTGAGATGAAGCCAAGAAAGTGAATCTTAGTAGACATCTTGGATGATTCTTACGTTCATTCAAGTTTGAGAACCATTGAACTTAGTCTAGATATGAGCAGTCTTTGTTCTTTTAACATAGCTTCGATGGATCCTAACTGAGATTTGCCCAGTGCCAAAGACTCCTTCTATGTGCTCCCCACTGCTTTTTAGACTGACTGAGATTACCAAGGTCATTCCATTTTTAATTTTGAAATCTTACTAATTTATTTCTTGAGACTTGTACTTGCTGAAGTTCCTGTGTGGTACAGTTAATACACTTGGTTGCTCACCTAATGATTAGAGACTTAAGTCTACCCAGAGGCTCCTTGGAAGAAAGACTTTGGGAACTATCTCCAAATGATCAGCCATTGAAAGCCCTATGAAGCACAGTTCAGCTCTGACATACATGGGATGGCCATGAGTCAGAGTCAAGTCAGTAACAGTTGTTTTAATTTTGTGTTGAATGTTAATGGATGACCCAGTATTCTTCCATTTCTCTCTGCATGGCTGGCTGTATATCTTTGTTTCAGTCTCAACTGAACTGTCACCTCCTCAGAGAAGTCTTCTCTAACCATCATATTTAAAGTACCTACCACGACTCTGGTAGTGTAGTGGTTACGAATCAGGCTGTGAACCTCAGGGTCAGCAGTTTGAAACTACCAGCTGTTCTGTGGGAGAAAGATGAGGCTTTCTGCTCCCGTAAAGATTTACAGCCTTGGAAACCCTGTAAAGGGTCACTATGAGTCGGAAGTGACTCCACGGCACAAAACAACAACAACAACCATGACTTGATTACAGTCACGATGCTCTGCTTTTCTTCAGAGCACATAGCAGTAACAATTGTTATGTTGTTTATTTGTGTTTACTGTGTTATATCCCTTTGGAATGCAAATTCTATGAAGTCAGGAGCCTTGTTGGTCTCCTTGCCTATTGAATCCTTCACAATTTAGTTCAGAGCCTGATATGAGATTGTTATTTATTGTGAAGTTCCAGCTCATAGCAACCCTCTGTAGGGTTTCTGAGGAGCAGCTGGTGGGTTTGAACTGCCGACCTTGGTGTTCAAAGTTCAATGCTGATCTTATGGCACCACACCAGGAGTCCTAGATACTCAGTAAACATTTGTTAACTGAACAGATGAATGAATGCTGCTCTCTATTCGGGAAAGTTGGCATGTTTTGAGAAAACTCAAGTTAACATGTCACTCTGAGTCAATGGTCTGCAGTTATTTTTAGAAGATGCAATGCCTCACTCTGGCATTCTGGACTTTCAACTATGTGGTCTAACTTTCAGTTTGCTCTTTGCAACAATTTGGCACTCTTTGTTCCTGGAACACATGCACTATTTTTTTCCTCTTAGATTTTTCTTTAAATATCCTTTCTGCTAGAATTTCCCATGTACTTATGGCAATGCCATTGCCAAGTAGTCTGCATTTGTCTACTAACCCTAAGGTAGGCGGTTCAAACCACCTTAGCAGTCTCATGGAAGAAAGTCTT